>NC_065407.1:10912692-11216923 GCF_024362695.1 Pectinophora gossypiella
TTAATGTGTTTTTTTTTAATTATTTTCAATTCCATATTTTTGCGACGGAAAATTCCACTTGATAACAATTCAGAATCATGGTCGGAATAATCCTTCAAAGTTTTCGTTACGATGTCACTAACAGCCTGTATATTAGGTCGTATTTGGACATTGTTATTTATAAATATTTATATTTCAATCAATCATGGGCATTATTGATCTTTAAAAGTGTTAAAGTTAAAAAAGTATATTCAACCCAGTTCGAAATAATAAGGAGTGATCATACAAGTACTTACTTGCCACTTTCTATCAAATACGGATGATTAGGGTTCTCCAAGAAATTGCTGTCAACACCCATTAATGTATCTGCGACAAAAATATGGATATAAATAAACTTCTTAACCTTTTATTGAGAAGAATTTAACGACATCTTGAGACAATTCAGATCGGGTTTATGAGAAAGGAGTTTTGTACAACTTACTGAAGAGTATATCCAGCATGAATGGTCGTAAATATTGATACAGAGGTACTGGACCTTTTCCGTCGTAATTACTAAGGATCTTAAGGAGAACATCCGAACGAGAATTCACAGTATTCAGTCGCTGCTGCATATTCTTCATATTAAAACTGGATAGCACTAATTTTCGCGCCCATCGCCATCTTTCTCCTAAAACAACATAAACGTAGGTAATGTCAATATATGAGTACAGTCATGAGCAATATAATGTACCCACTTTAGGACTCTGTCGCACTAACATATTTGACATTTAGTGAGACTTATCAAACAGTTCAATTTATCAAAAAAGTTAATGTGACATGGTACCAAAGTGTATACATATCAATGCTCGTGACCGTATTTTAAAGCTGTGAGTAGTAGGTTGTGTAACAGTTGGCTGCTAGATATTCTAACTAATAATTTCTTTTAGTTATGGTAGATCTCATTGCTCTCATACATTAACAGCCTATATACGTCCCACTGCTGGGCACAGGCCTCCCCTCAATCAACCGGAGGGGATATGGAGCATACTCCACCACGCTGCTCCACTGCGGGTTGGTGAAGGTGTTTTTACGGCTAATAGCCGGGACCAACAGCTTAACGTGCCCTCCGAAGCACGGAATCATCTTACTTTTTCTGACAATCAGGTGATTCAAGCCTGAAAGTCCTTACCAAACAAAGGACAGTCTCACAAAGTGATTTCGACCATGTCCCCATCGGGAATCGAACCCAGACCTCCAGATCGTGAGCCTGACGCTCCAACCACTAGACCCCGGAGGCTGTTCATTGTTTTTGTCTTCATAGATTAAGGATTAGGATCTCGATCAAGAGGTCTTGATATCCAGTCGATCCAGATATCCAGTTGTAGGAAAAAGTCTAACTAAACAATAGGCTATTTCACAACTTAGTCAAATGAGATACTTTTTACGAAATGTCAAAACGAAAATTTTCTATTAAGTAATTTTGTTTCATACAAGTTTAGTGACGTCATGAATAAAAGCGGTCAACTATCGGTCTTAGGGTGGCTTGCGTAAGTGTCTTTAAACATGTTTAGTGGCCACCCTCAATGTTACTTAACTCATAATTAAAATTCAAAAATGAACCAAACAAAAAAATATTGATTTTTGATTAGACTGGTTTTTATTTCTAGATTAGCGATATATAAAATATAAAGTACATATCATCGTCATATAATATAATCTCTTGATTTCTTTATAGCTTTCCCGAGAGGCTTTATGTAAGACTCATTAAATAACGTAAAGCCATACCATATTTGATAAATTCCTATTATAGATTATCTACTTAGATATACTTACGGCACCGAATAATTTTATATTCGTATAGATTGATATATATTTTTATATTAAAATTAAATTAGTTGTTACACACCTTCAGAAGTAGATACGGAATTTCCAAAAAACGGTTTCACAGCAGCGTTTCTTTCTGGTGACTTTGAAAGAATACTTGAATCACTAAACAATACCTAGAAGAAAATAACATTTTTCTTAGAAATTCATTGGTTTCTTTTTATGTTGGAAGGTTTATATTATGTAAATCTCTTATACTGTCCCTACGTTTAAAAAGGTGACCTTCGATTACTTTGGGCTCTATCTCATAAAGACACCAAGGTAGCGCCGTCAACACCTCATCAAGTTGCCGAAACCGCTGGTAGCGCAACCAAGGTATCCTAGTGAGATAGGGCCCTTTAGGTTCGATAAGTGGACTGCAAAATATATTATTATCTTTGTAAGTGCTTCCTAATGCTGATCATGGTCATAAACAAGTAGAAATCAGTGAAAAATTCACGGGTTGTAATCTTTTACGATAAACACATACCAAAAATGATCTTCTTTAGAAATTAACATACTTTTTATGGTGACATATCGCAAAGGGGCCTAACCAAAATTATTTTCGCTTTCGTTAGGAAGAATATGTCGCTCATAGACGTCAAAAAACGATAAAGTAAAACAACATCTCGCGTACCGCAACGTCGTCGGGTTCGGAGAGCAGCACCCAGTCTTCAGATCCCACGGACACCCGGAAACTCCTTTTCCCATGTCTTTCCCACATCTCCAATAGTTTCTGTGTCGCTCCTGAAATTTATTATTTTTTATTTGTAATGAATAGGTACTTGCAAAAATTGCGATTACATAGTACTTTTTTTTGAAAGTGGAAGGATACCACATGGGCTTCGTTGCTGCGTTGCGTCGATGCAACACTATGATTTCCACGTAATGAGCACGACACGACGTTTTGCAGTGCACCATGTGACTTGTCATTATTATTTATACAAACATCAACGCCCAGGCGTCGCAGCGGACATATAACTTCTTATGGTCACTCCATAGGCTCTTTGGGTTACTCACACTCTTATTCGCGTTCTTTAAAATTCTCATAAAACTTTGAATCGTCTGTGAGTTATTACTTTTCCAACAACTATGTTAATCTGATAATAATAATCCGTATTGTATAACAGTTAAAGTGTACTGGGATTTTCTCTCCTTTTTAAGGTCACAGAAGATTATATTATTATTAGATTTATTATATTTGTTAAAGGCGCTACGGCATAGGTGAATTACCATCTGAATCAAAACCAAGCGCCAATGCATTTCCAATAAGCGGCAGTGGAGGGTCTCCAGGAAACTTTTTTAAATGCCGCCATTTACTATTGCGCCGACGCATAAGATCTTGTACGACTAACAACACAAACACAGTAAACACAAATGTAAACACAAACATTGTTCTTAAACAAAAAATACTACACCACAAAATAACGATTCGGAAGCAAATGTCTATTTGAATATGCCGTTCTATTTAAAAGTCACTGATTGCTAATGAACGTGTCGTCTTTAATTATATATTCTGGTCAAAATGATTTAATCGCATTAATCTATTTAATGATTCGGAAAATCTTATTAATCCGTTAAATATTTTTCTAAGTACATTTGATATCTATATCCATTTGTTTGGCTTTTCATCTCTATTAATATTATAAATGCGACAATTACACTGTCTGCCTGTTTACATGATTAAAACAGCTGTTTTCAAGTTTTGAATGAAAATTGGTACATAGATCAAAACACAGATAGTCATAGGGTACGTTGCGAAGATGTAATTCTTTTCGTTATAGAATAATATGCTTGTTGTGTTATAAATAAAGTACACACAAAGCCGCGAGCGGAAAGCTAGTTATAATATTAAAAAAATATATATAAAAAATAATTGTTATAGTATACTTGCAAAAAAAAATCGGATTAATCATTTTAATGACGTCTACATACATTGAATGATGCGTCATTCTCCATTAAAATTGGATATTATCTATATCGATTTGTTTGTTTCGTGCTTAAATAAAGGCAACAATACGAAACTTTCCAGGCCACATTCCCCAAAAAGTATATAGATGGCGCTGTACAGTGTTACCTTCGTTTAACCTTCTAATTTCATGTAAGTATTACAGACGTATTGGATCTTTTATATTTGTATTTGTGTATAAATTGTGACCCTTGTTATTACACCCAAGAAGAACACACCGTCCACCCATTATTATTCTGATCATAATAAAATCAAATCAAATATACTTTATTGCACACAACATACAAAACAAATTTACGCAAATGATGATAGATACAGTACAATCTGGCGGCCTTATTGCTAAGCAGCAATTTGTTCCAGGCAACCAGTGGAAACATTATTACAATTTGGTGCGGGACAGTGCAACATCTTTTATAAAATAATAAATACTATAAATAAAAAAAAAATAAAAACAATAAAAGAAATATATAAATACATACATACAATGAAGGATAGCAACGTAAGGTAGCAAATAAGTATACAAATCTAATCCAAATATCAAGCAATAAAATTATTTTTGTACTCGTATATGCCTCGGTCATTATTAGTAATTATCAGGTTAAATGTATATACAGCGCCATCTAAATATTTTTTGAGGGACTATGCTGGTCTGGACAGTCCTCATTAACATAATTGAATAGGTAAAAGTATGGTAGGCAGGTTTAGGTTTTATTTTTTCCGGGATTCCCAAATAACATGTTTAGTTACAACATACTTATCAATCTTTCCTCGTCACGTAGTATTTTCATTGCCTTTATCGTTTCTGAGAATGGTTCTGAATGAAGTAATCATTATTAAGTTAATTATTTTTTAATAACGACACGATGTTTATTATTAGCACTTTAGCACGTTTACGATTGTTGCAGTACTACTCGTATCTGTTCAAATAAGTTTTTTTAAGTGAATCATTTGCTCCACCAACCCGCAGTGCCTCCTCCGGTTAATTGAAAGAGGCCTGTCCCAGCAGTGGGACGTGTACAGGCTGTTTGTGTATGTTATGTTAGGAATCTTTTGCTCTGTCATCTGAATGGAATGGACCTAGTCAGTTCCATTGACATCCATCCAGTGTGACATCCCAACGGAACAACAACGTAACGTGTGGCATGTTGTCGTAGTCGCGATGGTGCGATGACGCTTCGACATCGCAACGGAGCTACGTCTCGTGTGGCATCATTCTTATAATTTTCTTCTTTCATTTACTTATTTTTTTAACATAATTGAGTTGCATATTTTACAATTTATATTATATTTCAATGTCAAGCTAATCTTCTTACAAATACTCGGCGTCCATTGTGCGAATTCTCTCTATTAATTATATTGAATATAATTTAGACTTTTCTCTAAGGCACACAATATTGTTTAATACCTATATCAAAGCAATTACAAAACTATGTCAAGTTGTATGTAATTAAAATAATAATTATTAATATTATTATTATTACCAGTATCCACTATAATTTTGGAAGAATCACTTTAGAGATAAACAAAGGTGCGGAAGTAAAATTTTAAATACCTACCTATAAACAATTTTCAATAGGTACTTAGTCATAAGCATAGAAAATTGTACACGATATTGTTTACAAACAGCATAATTTTAACTCCTTCAAAAATAGAATTTAAAAAGCACACTTAGTCATTCAAAACTGTTTCGTTGCCGTACCAGCAGCGGTAGCTCAGTCTATTTTAATAAAGTCTGTCTGAATTATCTAAGAGAACGTTGTCAACATCCATTAGTGTCACGCGAACAGAAAGGTGTTTTTGAGACCGATAAAGTGTCTGTCTGTTATTTGCAATTTTAAAGCGTGAGTATGATGGTACTAATTTTACAGAAACGGATGAATCTACACTTGAATGTTTAAGCAAATAATGCTCACTTTCCAAATGCACTGAGTGTGACAAATGTGTCGCGGTGTTCACGTCATTATTTCATTAGGTACCTGTTTATAGATATGGATTTACATACATTTATCGATAAATATAATTAATCCACAATATCGAGGAGCTCGGTGGCGCAGCGGTAAACGCGCTCAGTCTTCGATTGTTGAAGTTTTTTAAGCAACATTCGCAAAGGCCGGTCATAGGATGGGTGACCACAAAAAAAAAGTTTTCTTCTCGAGCTCATCCGTGCTTCGGAAGGCACGTTAAGCCGTTGGTCCCGGCTGCATTAGCAGTCGTTAATAACCATCAATCCGCACTGGGCCCGCGTGATGGTTTAAGGCCCGATCTCCCTATCCATTCATAGGGAAGGCCAATGCCCCAGCAGTGGGGACGTTAATGGGCTGATGATGATGATGAATCAATAATAAACGAACAATCGATATTAAAACAAGTCAATATTTAACCTATAATACACGTTTAAAAACAATTTTATAGAGTCTATAAGGAGAATCACTTTTATTAAATACTTTTAGGCTAAGTGAGTATTTTAAGTAAATAAGCGAAAAATGGAAAGAGGAAGGAGAGGCCTTTGCCCAGCAGTGGGATCTTGTAGACTAGATTAGATTAGACTAGGCTAAGTATAATAACGCTTCGACGGGCTTCAATACTTATGGAAAAGAATAAAACCATCCGATCAGTACATTGTGTGTTACTGTACATAAAGACTTTCACAAAAATAATTTCAAAATATTTGATTGGAGTAAGAACAATCAATTTTTGGTTAGAACTCAGCAAATTAGGGCAGCACCCGTTTCGTTCCAATCTTCGCTTTTCGGTCCATTACTGTGACGAGTTTGTAATTAATGTGTCTATCTGATTTAATTGGTCGACTACTTTTCAACCCTTGTCGAGAGCACGGCGAATTTATCTCACTTAAACAATTGAGTCATTTTGAAAGGAAAATATATACCTCCGTCACTATATAAGAGGTGTAAAACACATCACGTGTTGAAGAATCCTAATCATAAAAATAATGATCAGTGATTGATTGGCACCAGGGTTGCTGAGGTTGATTATCCACTTCACAACCTACACGATAGAAGAAAGTGATTGATATTTACAGGCTTTCGTATATATATCTTCTGAAAAATACAATGGGCTGATCGGTTTCACTTGCAAAGCAACGGATTATTTAATTGCTGTATGCGGAGATACATACCTAACATGAGACGTGTGGCAGTTTCTCAAGATGGAAGAACTTCCGTGAACTTATTGATTGAGTAGCGAGAGCACTCTGTCGGGACGTACAAACCTTGCTCATTATTATTTAATTTTGTTAATAACATTCTTGTTGCGAGTTTCAGCGAATGCAACTCGTTGCAGGATCCACTCCAGCGCTGAGTTTTGCTTTAGTTTGAAGTCGGAAATCTCTCGTGTGTGCTTACTTATTCCATCTCCTGACGCTGAGACGCGTAGCGAAGTTAAACTCGAGACCTTATGCTGTAACAGTTTTACGGCAGTTTCATTTAGTCAAAAGATTATTTTATGATAATATCGCTCTATGCAAGCGACTTTCAAGCCGTCTTCAAGTTTCAGGAAATCGAATGTGTCTGCTTCGCACACGCTGTGCATAGCGAAAAGATATTTTGTTTTGTCTTTATCTTAACGTAGTAATGTAACAAAATCGTTTGTGCTAAACACATGGCCCGTGATTCGATGACGTCACAGGTCATCAAGTGCAACGTGCTCAAAATCACTAACCACGCGAGCAGCCAGCCAGCAGCAGCCAACAATCGCATTAACGTAATCACTGTATTGCCCCTGCGAGGGCTGTTTGTATGCTACGTAATGGCCGGACGCGTGCTACCTCTGTGCCGCACCTATTAATAATGTTTACGATGTTCTAACCGACAACTGGGGGCCACAATCGTGATGATATTACCTTAGTCATTAGACAGAGATCATGACTTATGATGATATATTCACATACACAATGTCACACAGAATCAGAATGCAGAACAAGAAAATATATCATTCATACGGAATTTTACATTCTCCTCTAAACGGCCGCTCATACCAGCCATCCATTATTCAGCTCCCATTTTGTCTTGCAAAATGTTGATAATTGCGTGTTTAAAGTCAAATCGCCAATTCCGAGTTCTTACTTGTGCGAACGGTAAAATTATTCGCTGTTTTGAATAATTTGAATAATCATTTGATGAGGCATTTGAAACAGCGATTCGGGTCCATTTGCAATTAGCAGGAAATTTCTTTAAGCTCTCGCCAACATTGTTCCGGCTGGCGTCCAAACTGATCAAGTTGCCGGTGGCACGTCGCGAGTTCCTAACACTCATTAATTTCTTTGAAGTCTCGGCTCCACCGACAACTTCCTTGGCTCTTTCTTACCAACAATTATTAAGGAATTACTTCTGCTTCATTATTGTGCGAATACAAATTACGTACACACAGATACACACGCTCGTTAGCAGCGCTTCCGATTGAACACACATCGGGTTGATTGAAACTTCTTTTTGGCGCTTTATCGACGGCATGTCTCGCGCAGATGAACAATACTTTGTATTGCCATTACATTTGTTTTCTTTGTGTTTATAAAATTGATATTTTATTTAAGTATACAAAAGAAAAGTTGTTGATTTTTACACCGTGATGTATGCGTCGTCAAATAGAAATAAAAAGTATTTCTTGAGAGATGATATATTGGGTGGATGTTAGGGATACAAGTTAGGCGACGCGACGTACGGCGAGCGGCGGCGGCGGCGAGGGTGGATAATATTGTTGCAACATTATGCAATAAAGTTTTAATCGCATCAACTGCACTTTCCAATAGGGCTAACTCGGGTATTAGAACTTTTACAGTACGCCCTACTATTACTGCATCGACTGAAGATTAATAACTGGAACAAAATTATGTTATATTGAATCTAAAGTAAGAAGTTTAGTATGGTTTAACTTTGTAATGCTACTTAACAAGTTGAAGCTTATATATAAGAGTAGAATATGGGAACGTAGAATATGTGACATTTGAGGAGACTTGTACAATCTCTTTAGTAATTTTATTCTATACAATGCAAAACAAAAGAAAATCACTATGCAGCTCGAGACCGCGAGCGAGACACAGCGAAAGCTAAGTTTGCTTTTCGAATAGGTAATATTAAACATTCAGCTATAGAGACAATAATAAAGAGAGACTTGGTAAAGTCGAAATATTCTGAGAAATATTAAGACGTTCCCCTTTCTTTAAGAAAAGCATACTTTGACAGCGTTACGGAGACAAAATGTTCACACAAAATTTAATATCGCGACACGTGACGCACGTCAGCTATTTTAATAAATTGTTTTTATAGAATGTGACGTAAATACAATAAAAGTATTATGAATGTCAAAAGGCTAAATTTGTAAAAAATAAAATAACGCGCGGGCGGGATTATTTACACGCAAATTGAATACAAACACAGACAGAGATGTGGGACTGAGTGTGTCGTACTCATACGTGTAACTGCATTATATGTGATGTGTATCAAAGGGAACTTAAAGCTTATGTTCATAACGGAATCTGCGAGCAATGAAGTTAGACATAATTGAGACGTGGCGATGCCCCGGGGCGCGTAACGAAGCTCGCACCTAGCATACGGAACACTGACACGTCGCTTGTTTACACAACAACGAATTTGCATTACCCTCGCCTATTTTGTAGTTGCTTCCTTGAAATTATATTGCGGTACATTTGCAGTTATAAGGAAAAGTTATGTTATAATAAATAATGACAACCGGAAACCTACAATTCGGCAGAAGTCGCAGCAAATAAATCACGAATATAGTTGCATTCATTACTAGCTTATATGATAGAATGTTTTTTTACCAAACATTCCATTACGTTATCAAAGTTTAAATATGATACTCTTTTGATATTTAACTCTTTCCTCTCTGAATTTTATATTTTATGGCCGCCATTTTAGGTATTACATAAAACTAAACCTACCTATCCGACAAAGATTAAAATCAATGCACTCGTTCGGTTAGGTTAGTTAGTCATTGTGGTCCTATGATACACCGGCTTGCTACTCAATCGGGGAGTACCGCGGGTTTGAGCTCCGGTACCGGACTTGAGTTATTAATTTATCTAAAGTGCAGTTTCCACTAACACAGTTGGCTCGACCATTTTAGACGGCGATACGGCTCGGAAAAACTTTAGTGACTTAGTTCTTACATGTGTCTCTGACTACCCCAATTGGGATGTAGTCGTCAGCTCATGTTAAGATGATTCGAGGGTATAAATAATCTTCCATATATACAGGTAGAGATACCATTGCAAAACATTACCCGGTCTTTGCTATCGTGCAGTCAACCAGTAGTATAAAGTTTCAATTCCGCAGTACCATTTCGACTTTTAATTTAAACGTCAGAGACATGACTTTGCACTTGTTTAGCTTCTGCGATCAAAATAGATCGTAGGTGTCTTCAATAAAGTGCAAGAAAATATTATAATAAGTAAGTAATATTAAAATAATAATATCATAAAAATAAATATTACAATACAATAATCTACACATCTTCTCATTATATTCGCACAAACACACATTATACATTCTCACCACACTATACACATACACACACTCTCTCTCCTTCTCTCTCTCACACATACATACACACACACATACACACACACACATCCATATACAATAGGAAGAAAGAGTGACACACAAAAATGACTTGTGTTAATTTAAGTGCGTATTTTTGTTACTTTTCTTTTTTTAATATTTTTCCTATTTTTCATTTTGTCAAACCTGGTATTAAATAATGTCTGTTGGAAGAGCGGATACTCCTACTACAGGTATATTTTTTACTTAAAAGGAGTAACCAAAAATATTTGTTAAAGTGTGTAACAGGTTAAGAAATAAACTATTTTAATTTTTTATTTTTTTTAATATAGGTACATCTAGAGTGAATTTAAAGTGAATACAATGTTTCTGCAATCGTGCAAGATTTTATCGAGAATTTAAAACATTCTACGTATTGTCGGAACACTGGTGGCTGAATGCATGGACAGAGAATTTATCGCTCAGTACCTGCTATGGACAGATTTATTATCCGGACAAAGGGATTTACATTCCCATATGTATATGTTAACTAGTGCCAAATGTAGGATTTAGCCAACACTAGGTTATCATTGCATCAACAAAATCTGATAGGCCTCGTACAACTCGGTTCCGTTTTTCACTATTGTCTTTAATAATTAGCAGATATACATATATTGATGTAGTCTTCTTCTATCGTGTGAGTTGTCAGGGTTATTACTGAGCTGCCTAAGGCCCCTGACATGGCTCATTTAACGACTATTTACTTACATTAGTAAGTAGTAACCGGGACCAACGGCTTAATGTGCTTTCCGAAGTACGGATCAATTTACTTTTGGATAATCAGATGATCAGCCTGTAATGTCCTAACCAAACTAGGGACCACAAAGTATTTTTTGTGGTATGTCCCCATCGGGAATCGAACTCAAGACCTCCGGACCATGAGCCCAACGCTCAACCACTGGACCAAGGAGGTCATTTATTGATGTAGTGATAAATGCTGTATAAAAACTTATACCTAGTCTTACTACAAAATTACCATCAATTATTTACCCACTCATATTTTTGAGATACTTCGTATTTTGAAAACAAAATTGTTTTATCTACATTTATTTATTATGAGTTGTCCTAACATCTTGAACATTAGTTAATTAATTATCTTGAACAAGCAGGTAAGGATTCGAAGTGTAGAGAAAACAAATTCGTTAGGCAACAAACAATTTCTGAAAAGTGAGTAATAATTGTTCAATAATCTCATAATTATCAGATTAAAACACGTTTCATTTAAAATGGTAACACTTGACTGCAAAAGGACGGACGTAGCGGTGACCAGATTTAAGATAATAGCGATATCTTTAACGGCACATTAATTATATTAATTTGAGCGGAACCGAGATTATACGTCGAGGATTAGACGGTCATAATACGGTTGCGGATTGGATGGTAGGACGTGAGCCAATTTAGACACGAACTTGCGTACAGTGTCGCATTGCTTCAGGCCATCGAGGCCTAGAACGTTCTAGCATATCAGGACCGAATATACAAATGGCTTACCTAGAAGGGGAAGGTTATTTGTGGTCTACCTGTAGCTTACGCGCAGTAAACACGTTGATTTTGACACACACACACTCACACACACTCGGACATTTCTTATTATATTTTTTGTTATTTTTGTTGTTTTTTTTTTCGTTTACTTATATATTTAATTTTCTTATTATTATTTTTTTTCATTATCATATTTGTTTTCGCACTTTAAAATGGTTGGACATCTATCACAATGTAAATGCGAATGTCATCAATTGTATATGTACTAAACCGTGTTGCATGACACGGTCAGGAGTGGAGGCCTGGTGACCTGTACACACAGGTGACAGACACAGGCTCACTGCCTAGCTCGGGCACCAGTCTGCCACAACTGAACATTTAGTTAATAGTTTTATATTTGCCATTGTCATTTACTTATATTGTCACATTTCATATTTCCTTATGTTGAGTTGTGGACTGATGCGAAATAAAGATTCTTATTATTATTTTGTTTCGCGGAACGGGTTTTGTACTAATCCTACTTCATGTAGGATGAATATAGCTTTAGACTTTGTAGATAGGAGCACGTGTAGATGACCCCATGTGGTTACAAATCGTCGCTGATGTTGCTAACTGACGTATTTGAATTATTTTTCGAATCTGATTTGCACCGTTTGGTATTGTCAATAAGACACATTTTTTTGAGAAAAATATTGCACATATGACAGTTTGCATTATCAGCCACGAAATGTAGTAAGTAAATAGATTTTCTTTCTTGTTTACGTTAGCTTTTTATATATACGTACTTAAAAATATAAGTGATACCTAACAGTCGAAGATGATTTTTTACCTTGTCTGACTGAGTTTGGCAGAATTTCATATTCGATGACAGTTTTCATGGACAATGAGTTAGTGTAAAAAGTATTAAAGGCATTTGAACGCAAGGTTGTGGAATATCGGTTGAATTACGAAGGTGAAGCATTTCAGGCGGTAATCTGTTGCGGTGGTATAACTTATGCTAGCCAACTACTACTTCATGCTGATTATCTTATAGTTATGTAGATAATGTGTGTGCGGTTAGGGACAGAACTCACAACTACTCATAAGTGGAAAGCAGAGTGCCGCGCGGGTAAGCGGGAAGGGAGTTGCATTCCAGTAAGGTCCCAAGTTGACTCGCTAATTAATATTTATTCCCTATATATGTGAACATTACATGTCAAATTAAAGGACAGAAGTCATCTATCCATAAAAATACTCTTTTACTTTTAGAACATTTGCGTTGTAGGGAATTTACTACTTGGCATAAGCAAAAATAACTTCTTTTTATTTCTTGAACATTTTTGTATTAAGTACTTAGTTTATGTTAGTTCATCAAAAGTATCCAAATGTATGCGACCTGGTTTTGATCTAAATGTGATTTTTTTCTCCGAATTAATACAACCGTTTAAGCATGAAAAGGTTAAAGTGAGACAGATATATTTTGGTACTTTCGTATTTAAATGAATGATCCTGGCTCCATCCCTGGCGAGCTCGCCGCTGGCTCCATGCCCCGCCAGATTATAACTTGCCTACTGATTCCGCCGACGTTTCATCTCAAGCCATTAACTTGCACTGATTCAAGATTCCGTTTCAACCATAAAGATATTGCGCAAAAACTAAGAAGCAAAACTTGCTTTTTAAACTAAGTATACTTATCAAAACGTTTTTGCTTCTTGCTTTAAAAATCGAAGAATCTTCGTTCGAACGTTCACTTATCTATCTTTGCTTTGAGTGTGGTGTGTTTTAAAACGTGAAGTATTTAATTTATATGTGTATCGTGTATCGTGGAGTTAGAACGTAGGTATTTCGAATAAATCACTTCCGACAGATGGAATGAATAACGACTGGCTCATTCATTTGTTTGTTACGTAACATATCCATAAGTTAGTGTGATTAATATGCGTAAAGTCAGAAACAAAGTGTAGGTATAGGCAGCCCCCTCGTGAGTTGTGTACCATTCGCAGAAAGTTTCATAAGAGTCATGGAGCCCTTAGCTGATTACACTCAGTTTTGTTGTTGGAATTTACGTCGAGAATTTTGTTTGATTTACTTAATTAACTTTCGTGTTAGGTACTTTAAGTTTACGCGACGAGAATGAAACATGTAAGTATAATACACCCCACGCACTGTAAGTAATACATCAAAATTAGCTGCTGATTGGTCTAATGACTTTGTCTGTGTAACTTGTTTACTACAAAAGTTTGAAGAGAGGATAATGCTACAGCTGAATGTTGGAACGAGATAAAACTGTCGAGTTCAATAAAGCAGGAGTTGAGAAAGTCGACAGAAGTGGCAGAGTGCAGCGGCGATACGGTCCGCGCCTCGTTATAGCGCGCTGTTGCCGAGTTATAAATTAATCCATGACGAGACAATCAAATTTCACGGTTTCTGTGGATAAACTTCGCGCTCGGTTAGATTAATACATCTTATCGCTGGCGACCTTGTCTGGGGATTACACCCAAACATTCAAATTAATATTAGAGCCATCCGTTGGATTTAATCCACTAGCACAATAACATTGTTAACATTTCATCGCTCCCGGTTAGCGTTGCGCCTAAAGATATTTAGTACCGCTTAATTAATTAAATTAAGCTTCCCGCTGAGAGGTAGGTGCCATTATTATGATTAATAATGCACAATACTGTATGGAGGCGCCAGTTGAGACGAGTCGTGCGCTCGTTCGGGCTAATACGGGGAACATTGTCTCTTCATCGATGTTATATTTTAAAACTTTAAAAATGGTTATCTTTTTTATATTGAGTTTATTCTTTTAGGCTCTAAGTAGTCTTTTGATTACTTGGGACTCTGTCCACTCTAGTAGGAATTACGAACGTAAACTTATACTCTTGTATAAGACCTACCACCAATAGAGGGTTATTTATAGTCATTTTGGTGGGTGGTTGTTAAGTTTCACCATTTAACAGAATGTTACTTAGGCAGATATTTTCGTTGGTGGCGGTCAAATTGGTGCCCGCCTGTGATACTTTCCATCATCATTTATATAACGAAAACTTTGAGGGATAATTCAGATCATGATTCTGAGTTGATATCAAGTGGAATTTTCGTCGCAAAAGTATGGAACTGAAGATAATTAAAAAGAAACACTAACACACATGAATTTTCTGTCAATTTTCCGAAGTAACATCGTAACAAATACTGAGGGGGATGATTCAGCTTATTATTCTAAGTTAAGCGAAGGAAAATTCCACTTGATATTAACTCAGAATCATGGACTAAATCCCCTTAGTATTCGTTACAATGTCACTAACACTCTGTATTTAGTTAGTTGGTATTTAGAATGAGTTTTAATTGATTTGACTATCAGTTACGAATGCATTTCGTAGTGCATTTTATATTGGTTTTAGCATTTGATTAAATAATATTCTTGTGGGACTTGTTTTCAGACAGATAGCTTTTTCAGGTGTAGCTGATCGGGCTACGAGATTTCGAATCATAGCTGAAGAACATCTGTTCACTCAGTTCTTCTGAGATTTACAATCATTGTCCAAATCCAGCGTATTTCAAGATGTTTTCTGCACTTCAACGTCGAGGAGACACACGATTGTCAGTCAACATCTTCTGCGCAAGTACCAATATCAACGTTTGACAGTAACCTTGTTCGAGAGTCAGTCATATTTATATGTATTTTTTTGTTATCCCCAACATTAACTCCCAAAGGTTACACCCTTGTTACACCCCCTCCCTCGTGTTGATTCCACCTAATAGTATAATAGAATTCTACTTTCGTGTAAACGTTCGATACCGATGCAGAGATTTAATAGACTTTTCGTGATTGGTATTCTCGCCTTATACATGTTTGGTTTCGCTTCTATTAAGCGAGAACCACGATACACCACGGAAAATAGCGAGATATTTTCGTTCCTTTTAACTGATACCATCGTTAGTTTGACTCCTAAATGTTGGCACGTCACAGACGACACTGCGGAACCTCGCGATTGTATCTAATAGGTTACTGGATGAATTATTAAAGTACTTTAACTACTAATATAAATGCAACAACGTATATTTCAAGTTAGATCTTAGATCCGTTTTAATTATTCTACATTTCTATTCGTTCTCTTTTTCAAGGAAAGTAATTTATATTTGTTCCGCGGAGGCCCGTGTTGCTCTATGGTTTTTGCCAGCTAATATTATTAAGTACGTAAGAAAGTAGTAGGTAATGATTTGGTACCATTTAAATAGATACTGTAGAGCATTTTGAAATAAAATACTTAACGATGTTTAAAAAATAGAATATCTAAAAAAAATATTTAGAGTACCTAACAGAAAACTGTGTTTCTATTACGTTGTACTTACCTACAATTTTGTGTGCATGTTTATTAAGCGGCTGGTTCCGAGATGCGCCATGTTTAAATACCGATGGTTTCCTCGGGGGTAAATGTTACGGCAAGCTCGAAACGAGCACAGATGGAGAGCAAACACGAGCTAAACTGTACTTCAGGAGTTGATTCCCTTTTAATTAAACGAGTTCTAGACGGCGTGCTAACCGAGGGCAAGTGCTGAACTTGCGCTGAAATTGATATAGAGCTCTCTAGTCGGGCCGGGAATGACACCCTAACGATTTACGAAAACTTCCACGCTAATCACAAATACACCCTAGTAACTACCCTACTTCCGCCCCCGCCACAATCGCCACCCTCATTCGCAAAACAAATTCAAAAATGGGAAAAATAATTCCTTATTTTAACAATGTATCTCTATTTGAGGATCAACATAAAACAGACAGTTGGTAATTGGAAAAAAACATAAAACCAAATTTATGTTCGCATACAACGCTGCGGCCGCGATTGATTTGAATCCATTTCAATTTTGGGGAGGGAATAATCACCGACCCTTTATTGGCTGTTCGATCACAAAACACTTCATAAAACGTTGATATAAATTATACGACGGAATGATCGTTTCATTTTATCCGGCAGCTCGGTTGTAATTCCAGGCCCGTAAAATCCACTCTGGAGAGCAGTGAATCTCCGGAGTACACAACATAATGCGCACGTGCTGTACTGATTCCCAATTATCCGCAATTGTTTATGTGTTTGTAAATGGCAGATTTTGACTCTATCGACTTTTCACACTGGTTCACATTGCATCAGTAGCTAGTATACTTACCGTATTTCATGCCGAAATGTTTCATATTCCTGTTTCTTTCACATTAAAATAAATATGCATTTTGCGCAGTAATTCCATATTACCAGTCATCCATTAATCGTGCGATTCACTGCGTGACTGATAGTACATGCGGGTAACTCGTAGTAACTTTGATGCAATCCCGATTAAATGGTGGAAGCATTCGCCATTTTTTATGCAGTTAAATCACTGTTCATTTTCGTAATAGTGTTTGTTTAAAGCGTCGCTTTGCATTGGAGAGCACGTACTTACATAATCCAGAATAAATCACTAATTGCTCGTAGGTATAAAATTTAAAAAAAAAAAAACTATTGCCCCTACCTGGATAATCTAACTATTTTGACATCATTTCTCTATAAGGTTAGGTTAGGTTTGAATAAAATGTATTTTTTTTACGAGAGCTATATGATGTACTTTTGGATACAAATTATAGGGCTATTATAGGGGTTTTATTTTAGTTTGGTACTCCTGTCTCTTGACCTAAATGTACCTAAACGTATTATAGAACTTATCAAGCTGTAACTCGAATCGTAGAATCAACTAATCACAGGGCAAACATACTCCATGTCTATTCGTCTCTTTGAATAGGTATAATTGTGAGAACCAGATGTGTGAAGCTTAATATTGTTAATGGGTGCTGGTTCAGTTTTGATAGAGTACTGTAGAGTGACATGGAAATTCCAGAATTTCCTGTTTATTCAATTCTGAGTAGTGGTTAGGACATCCTTTGACCCAGCTCGTTATATCTAAAGGAGAAAGGAATGTGAACTTAGCCCAAATGTCTTAGACTTCAATACGTATTAATTGATATTAAAAGGCTACCGTACGTTATTATTATCTATCGAGCGGGATGATTCAGGATTCTGTTGGAAGCAAGTTGGAATTGTAGTAAATGGGAACAACCACGTAATAGCCGGGCCAGCAGCGGCTAAGTTAAGCTGCTCGGCAAACTTAATGCAACTTCCCGACGGCCTCAATAATGCTCTCGTTATTTCCCCACTCTCCACTTAATATGTTCTAGTTATTCGCAATCATCTGATCGCGGAAGCCATGTTACGGCTGCGTCAATAACTTTATTTAGAAATTATTTGTTTCATAATCAGTTAATTAACGTGAGAAATTAAAACTCTTTTATAAAATAATGTTTAGTTTCCATTTTTCGAAATGCAATTTTTATTGTAAAATTAAAATCATCATCATCAGCCCATTAACGTTCCCACTGCTGGGGCACGGGCCTTCGCTATGGATGGATAGGGAGATCGGGCATTAAACCATCACGCGGGCCCAGTGCGGATTGATGGTTATTAACGACTGCTAATGCAGCCGGGACTAACGGCTTAACGTGCCTTCCGAAGCACGGAGGAGCTCGAGATGAAAACTTTAAAAGTTGCTTAACTTCAACAATCGCAGACCGAGCGCGTTTACCGCTGCGCCACCGAGCTCCTCGAAAAATTAAAATACTTACCCGAAAATTTATAAATAATAATTATAAATAACATTGCTGGCTTCCCCTCAATCAACCGGTGGGGGCATGGAGAAATAAAATATAAGCACGAATATATTACGAGAGTAGAGTTTTTAATTAATTTTTTGTTCAATAAAATTCTACTCAAGTAAAAATCTACTGAAGTACTTACCGTAATCGCCGATTAAGTAAAATTTAAAGAGTGATGGAGTGAGGCTTACAGAATCACACACAAATTCGGATCAAGCCACCTCCTTTGGTGCGGAGGGGATTCTGAGGCTCGTATTCTACAACCACACACTCACAGTCGTAACGTACGTCTACTTCGTACACTATACAACGCTTGCTTTAGAGGAAATGGTGTATTTCTATTGCTTGGTAACTTAGCAATGTACATGTACGTTGTTTGCTTCTAAAGTCTGCTGATAATTTCCCTGTACAGCAGTGTGTAGAATCATCTGCGAGCCGGCGCGAGCACAGCTGCAATTACCTAATGATGCACGGCGGTTACCCAATTACGAGAGCTGCAGTTACGTTTTTAGTTCAGCTGATTCAGGCCATTCAATAATTTACCGACCGACGATGAAACGCTGGAACTGAACAAATATTTTTTTTAAATATCGGAACGGATAAAGTACGTAAATATTTGAATGCAGTCATATAAGCCTCCCTTTTAGTATTTATTTATTTTTAGTAAAAAACTGGAATTCTTCATGAATTCAGTTTACGTACAAAAGGTGGGATTAATTATTATGAGGCCGCTAATTATATTTGTTGCTAATCGGATCAGTGGCGGCGGTGCGGGGCGGGTGGTATCGGTGATAATCATTTCCGGGGGCGGCGGGGACTGGCAGGTTTATCATCCAAATTAGTCGCCGGTGTGCTCCACAAACAAAGTGAGAGAGATGTTAATTTAATGTACGACGGTGTCACTTGAGGCGGCTCGCAGCGCCGACTTTCAAAGGACTAGGACGGCCACGGATTCTCTATTATGTAAATTTTCGCGTAATTTTCTCGGTGGGAGTGTGCCGGCCAGACTTTGTAACAGGAGCGCCCTCTCATTAATGCTTACCTGAGCTCCTCAATTTTTGAAGGGAAATTCTAACAATGTGCGCCTTCCCCGCTAAAATCCTAAAATTAAAACATTTAGTGTACGGCGTGTTTGAGGAAATGAAACGGTGTTTTAGGGGTCAACCCGTCTAATGAGACAGTATGTTTCAATTATAAGAAAGTGGAATTTGGAGTAACTGTGCCGCATTTTGTCGGTGTGAGAATGAAGTTTTATTTTAGATGTTTTTAGCTTCGCCGTAAGTGTAGCGTATCGGATTATTTAGCGTTGGTAGTATAGCGAGTGCCTAAGTAAGTTAGTGCAGCGGAAGTGTTATGTAGGTAATTAATAACATCGGGGAGGGAGCTATTTAAGTTGCGTCTGAGGCAGGGAGCCTGGGCGGCATTAGCGGCTGACAGTGGTGTAATGGCGGAAAACTGGATGTGGCTAACGAGCTCTCATGATGAATAGTATTAGATTAAGAAAAGAGCTTCAGTTGCATTGCAAGTGTGCTTTATAATCCCTTTATGTCTGACTCTCTCTTAATATCTCTCTTTATTTCCTGTGTTAAGCCAAGACGGTTAACAAAGAGGATGTTCCTTGAGTTAATATTTTAAGTAGGTTGCTAACTGACGCACTAAATTCTACGAACGTTTCAGTTTACTTTTTACAGCTCTACATAATATAATTGATATTAATCTGTACTTTCTACAAGATGCTTTATGTATTGCGCAATGATTTATTCATTGATGGCATTACTAGGCGAAAATTTTGACAGCTACAATACATGGTACATGGTATTTTACCTAGACAATCTCATTGTTTAACATAAGTAATATACAATTATAACTACTGACATGTATTTTCGAGTTCTGTAATGTCCGCTATTTATCAATAAAATGATCGTATAAATCGCGGATGAAACCACTAACTCTAGGGTAATTCTTAAATAGTTTTCAGATAACCCAAAAAAAATAAATATATATTTTTATGAGTTTTTATGATGCAAATCAAAAGTTTATGTCAAAAGCATATTTTAGATGCATATGGACAAGCTTAATACCCTCAGGAATATTAAAAAACAAGGGTAGAAAAACACGGTTGTGACATTTGTGCCTCGGTCGTGACATCACTAAACATGGCTGTGACACAATATGACATGGATGTGACTGTTTTGCATTTTTCATTGTAACTGTTGCTGTTATTTTTTTGTCATCTTAGTTTTTTGTCTCAATTGATTGGAGCGATTAGGCAGTAAGCAAACACTGAATTCCGTTCCGTCCGTTCTTTCATTGTGTATGCTTGAAAAAGTAGAATTTGGTGATACTTACTATTTTTATGCACTGTAATCTGCAATGTACCTAACCTGAATTGATGCAATAAACGTTTATTATTTATTTATTTAATTGGTTTAATCAAAATTATTTATTTGGTAATCTTCTTTCTGATTATGAGATACTTAACTAAATCACAATAATTGAGATCGCGTCATAAAAAAGTAAAATCCTATATTTAAAAACTGTAATGCTCTCTTATCTGCAAATGATGTGGAAACAAAAACCTTTATACTTTCGCCTACCAGTAGGGGGTTCTTGCAAAACAGAAACAACGTCTTCAGGACCTTTTTTTACTTATTGTACATTTGCCGCAGATGGCATTAACTACTTGGCCGGACAAATGGGGAGCGCTGAAGGCTCTCATCCGGTACAATGTTTTAGACAACAGGCCTGAAGGTGGCCAGGTGGGCGCGAACCTCGGCTCAGGGCGTCGTCTGAGAGGAAAAATATTTGAAAGAGTTAATCGACCCGAGTGGGTCGATAACAATAAGCGCTGTATTGAGGGAAGTCGTCCACCACGCCGGCGGGGTCAGTATCGGGGCCCTGAAGTGTTTGGTGTCGCGAGCTGATTGGCTGCCTCTATGGCTAGAGTAATCGGGTCGTCGGGATCGTATATTACGTCCTTCGGACGCCGATACTTTTCAGTACCGTCCCTAAGCGGGATGTATTCGGAAGCCGCAACTACCAGGGGATTTGGGTGGTGTGAAGCAGAATCGAAAAAACGTTTTGAAGCTAAGTTGAGCCATTGGGCAATGGTTGGCAGACCTAGGTCAATGTGCAGATTTTCATTGCGAAGGAACCACGGAGCTCCCGTGGCTTTCCACATGAAACGATTTTGTATTACCTGTAGACGGTGGATTTGAGAGGGACTCGCGTGAGTGAAAACTACCCCTGCATAGGTCATGATCGGACAGAATTTCACCTTATTCCTAAAGGACAATTTACTACGCTTGTTAAGGAGACAATGAAGACGGCCCATTACAAATGCGCGCGATTGCGTTTGATATGGGCCTTGAAAGTAAGACGTCTATCTAAGACTACGCCGAGATATTTGACTTACTCCTTCCAATCGGCTTGCCAAACATCTTGATGACTTTAAGTTGACGGCGTGACCGTGGCGTGTTATAATAGCTCTTTGAAAAGTACACCGCTACACTTTTCTCCGGGTTTACCTCGATTCTCCATTTGCGAAACCACTTGCCCAAGGCATTGGCCGCGCGTTGGAGAATTCCAGTCGTCATAACTCGACCACGGCACGAAGAATAGATGGCTGTATCATCCGCAAATGAAGCTAAAACCAAACTGCTCTGTTGGAATAAGACTATTGGATTCGGCGTAGTCCCGTAATCTATCAAATATGAGCCGCTCATAAATCTGCCCCATGGTAATGAGGAGACTTATGGGGCGGTAACTCGAAGGTTCGTTTTTAGGTTTCCCAGGCTTTGGTATACCAATTACAATTGCTTCTTTGACTTCTTTGACGCAGTTGCTCATGGCAACGTTGAATATTGCCGTTAGTAAACAGATGAGGGGAGCACCGAAGTTTTTAAGGACACGATTCGTGATACCGTCTGAACCAGGGGCTTTTCGGGTTTGAAATTTTTTGATGATACCTAGTACCTTTTCCTCAGTGACCTGTGGAAAAGGAGGATCGGTGCAGAAGCCCTACGCTGAACTTCAGAGTTCACCGTCAAGCGGTGCCTACGATCGATAGGGAGAGTGCTGGGCGAGCATTGGGCTTCGCGACTGTCGGCAAGGCATTCGGCTTTTTCGTCATCGTCAAAAGCGGGGGGTTGGTTAGGCCTATTGAGAGGAGGAGTAGGAACAACCGTATCCTTTTGAAGAGACCTAGACAGCTGCCAGATGGCCTGGTGGTGGGGCTCAATGCCGCTCAAAAGATTATTCCACCGATTCTGTCGCATGTCATTAATACGTTTTCTTACAGTATGCTGCAAGAGACGCAAATGACGACGACATTTCGGTGCGATTGAAATCATATGCGCGGGTGGCTGCGTTTTTCTCATGGATGTCGGTAGGCAGTTTCCAGCGATGGTCTTCCATCTCCAGAACCTGTGCTGAACTTTCGTTCAAAACCGACCTCACGTGATCCGTGAGGGAGTTAATAGCTGTCGAGGCCTCCTCTAAGGAGGTTATTTCTACTGGGAACTTCAGGGCCAAGATCTGCAGAATCGTTGCTATTCCAGGTAAAGACCGTGTCTCCTGATATCACGCTATGATACTTCTTCTTAGTAAATTTAGTGTAGTAAGGGGGATCAGGGTTGTCGTTATTTATACTAACAATTTGACCAACAAATGTTTCTTCTTGAACTCAGTTAGTTTCCTTCCAATCCCGAAATCCACTTCCGTAACAATACCGTACAACCGCCTAAAAACCCCTGCCTAGTGTGGCTATGAATAATTTCCTTCCAAATATCTTGGAAGAGGCCCTTGCTCTATACTAGGATCTATATGGACTAGTAAAGTAAGTACTCGTGTGTAAGCATATCAAACAATAATATAATTTATAAAAGCAACAAAACCCACAAAATTATTGAAATAAAAAAGAATGTCACGATCGTGCATTATATGTCACAACCATGTGTTTAAAAAGTCCACGGCTGTGACATTTTTATCATTACATGGTCGTGACAATTTGAAACGTGTTCGATATAACCCAAAAGCTATCCACGATACTGCAAATCTTAAGTAATTATTTTAAACTACACTGTATGACGTGCATATTACTTTTCAAACAATAGTGTAACACTGATACTTAAGTTTAAAACTCTTACACGGCGTTGACGAGTTAAGGTTGTCCTTTTTTTAAAATGTAAAAGCAGATTGATTTTATACTGGTCTCAACGCTCTTAGCCATTTGCAATACTGACAAGATGATATTGTTGCCATTCTAAAAAAACTTAGAAATGGTTGTTAATGTCATAGATTTATTTCTACCGAGTATTGCAATTTTAAAGTGTCGCACACGGTCGTGACACAAAAACTGCTCACAAAATGTATGTTGTTCAAAATCATAAATAGTGTGCATTATTTATATATTTTGTTAAACAGTCTTATAGAACAAAGGTTCGTCTTGCATAGTTGTTGTAATATTTCGAAAAATAACATGCCACATCTTCAGAAAAAAACATTTTATCTGCAATTCTGGCAATCTCACACGACACGTTCCGTGACATTTATGACTTCTAATTTTTTTTAATATAATATCTAATAATTTTATGGCAAAAATTATATCCGGACACGATACTAGAAGTAATTACCTAAGTAAAATGATTCAGGGGTCACCGATTTTCCTAAAAAACATATACAATTCTTACAACTCACACAAAAAAACGTAAGAATAAGAATCACCCTCTAACGCTTTTAATATTGCATCTAGCATATCATCCCGGTAATTATGAATGTTCTAATTTACTATGCATTTATGTCTATAAATCCGGGTCTGCTGTAGATTTGTCAGCTAAAATAACGGATAATTCAAATAATACGTTTGATTTAGGCATATATTTATAATCCATTATTATAGGATCATGTTCAATGAAATGCATTAATTTAGGCCCTTTGTTGTTACTATACTACTAATTGCTAATGCTTTTCTAACAACTTATGGCTCTTCCCACTACGATGGGGAGTATGTAGTACATAACATAACATAAACAGCCTATACACATCCCACTGCTGGGCACAGACCTCCCCTCAATCAAACGGAGTTCTTCACCACGCTGCTCCACTGTGGGTTGGTGGAGGTGTTTTTTTACGAATAATAGCCGGGACGCTTAACGTGCCCTCCGAAGCACACATCATCTTATTTTGCGGACAATCAGGCGATTGAAGCCTGCACTATCTGTACCAAATAAAGGACAGTCTCCCAATGTGATTTCGACAATGTCCCCATCGGGAATCGAACGCGGACCTCCGGTCGTGAGCCTAACGCTCTAACCGCTGGACCACGGAGGCTGTTGTGTAAGTAGTACGTATATACCTAATTAAGATAAAAACTTATAAAAGTTTTGTTTTCACAAGAAGCATTTAGATGAATTTTGAGTGCAAAGTTAAAATGATAATGATGTTTCCTGAATCCGTACTTAAGATAACACTATCTGCTAAGGTAATGATGCCACGGAACCCTAATTCTGTGGTCTTCGACTTGCTCTTGGCTGGATTTTCTCTATCATTTGATACCTTGAGGTTTTAGGAAGGTTTTAAGTAGGATAAACGCTCTATATTATATATAACAATATTATTACAAAATGAAGAGTAAAAGATATACTAGGTTTAAAATATAATCCGTGTCAGGAAAGAATTCCCGCGGCCGCGGCGTAACTGTCGCAGATTCTGCATAGAATTATTATGTCATGTCAATTAGTTCCAATAAAAACCGTCCACTTCTTTCATGGCGCGGATTACTACTTTAAACTTAGTTTTGTAATAACACTGTCAATGTTCCTGACGATTTATCTGATGTTGGTGGCTTCAGAGTCGATGTATAGTACAGCGAATATCATGATTAAGGGAAATACAAATTTAAAATTTCCATACGTATTATCCCTAACGTCTTAAGCGTTCAGTCAAGCGTCATCATCATCACCAGCCCATTAACGTCCCCACTGCTGGGGCACGGGCCTTCCCTATGGATGGATAGGGAGATCGGGCCTTAACCACCACGCGGGCCCAGTGCGGATTGGTGGTTATTAACAACTGCTAATGCAGCCGGGACCAACGGCTTAACGTGCCTTCAGAAGCACGAAGGAGTTCGAGATGAAAACTTTTTTTTTGTGGTCACCCATCCTATGACCGGCCAGAGCAGTCAAGCGTGATGGACTACTACTGACAATAAGCTGGCAACCTTTCATTGTACAGATCATCTGAAGCCTAAAGGCTTTACTTACCCGAGTAGGAATTACTAGAATGTGTTTACGAACGTATTTAAATATGAAATCGGCGAACAATCTTTCTGTTTGGAATGTTTAAAGAGTGGAAAAGGCTGTTCGTGCTGGCCACAGCTGACCCGCGGCCGAGTGGTTTACAGCCCTTTGTGCCGCCGAGTTAAAGTGCCATCAATAGTTAATGCACGGCCCGTTTACTTGCCACTTAAGACTCAAACAATACTTAATTCATGTAAGGAACCCTCAACAAATGTGCGATAATTGTACGCCCGTTCAAGTCTTTCAACTGTAATTTACTTATGTGTTTGAGTTTGAATTAGTACCTACGTGACAAGCGGTACATAATTGGCCTATATACGCGCGGGAACTATGTTCATGCCTGCCGTAATTAATCGCAGGCAGTATTGAGTATACTTCACCTCACTTCTATATTCTAGGTTAATAGAGCCGTCTGGGTATTCATAAGCCTAGTTGTCGGAGTTTTCAAGATGTCTGAAGGCCTTTGATATAACAACTTTAAAAATACAGTTCAATTGAACATGTTTAGACTCCTTCACTATCTCATTGCCTTAAATTACGAAATAATATATGATTAGTTTTAAATTGCTAAATAAATGTATATACCTACATGTACAATGTTGCTGATTAAATGTGTTAGTATTGCACATGTATAATTCGCGCTCTACAAGATGTTACAGGACAGAATTATGTCCAGGTGGAACAATGCACTCAAAAATGTTCTTATTTCTTGTAATGAGCTTGTATAGTCTGTTTCTAATACGTATTACATTATGGTATATACAGAAATCTGTTACATTCTGTTCCACCACAACAAAACAAGCTTGTAAGAAAGACAATAATTTTAAAGAATTATTTGGTAGCGCCTAAAATCTTAAATCACAACTGTCAAAATGCGGGAGAAACTTTCCGTTTGCAATGTAGGGCACATAATACGAAAACCTAACGGGTACTAATCCGTAGATGAGCCGACGCTTTCGGAGCAGCTGCGTCCGCCTGCGACAACGAGCGAAACAAAAACGGAATGAGAAAGGTTCGGAAAGTCGTATTGTGGCAAGTTGCGATGAAGCACGCCGAGCCGCCCCATTGTGTCTTGAGTAGGGCTGCCCTCTTCAACTGTAGAGGGTATAATGATTATAAGCGATTATTTTTATTTTATAGCACTACGCTTAGAGAAAACTCATAATAGAAAAAAATATCGAAGAGCATCACTCATAACCCTGTCTGATTTCTGTAATGATTCTAAATTAAAATTATAAGGTGCAAAAACAATGAACCAGCTACAGCTGGGCTTTTTTGCCAGATCCAAAATAAACACAGACAAAAAATAAATTCACGGTTTAGTTGGGATTTTAAAGAAAATAAAGTGTTGTGGAAGCAAATTGATCTTTTAGGAACTTACTTGCGAAATTGCCTGTTGTTTGAGACTCCGTTCAAACCGCAGTTGAGTACAGGGTGAAGTATGCTACAACGCCACAAGCAAAGCATGTAACATTAGTTTTTTTTTTGTTTTACTTTATGATAAACCATATTTCTTTGAGACATCGTGTTGTGAGCTTTACCACAAGGCCACATAGTGTTACCTTAGCAAATACTTATTCATAAAGTTGGTTGTGGTTTTACGTTACACCTGTTCTGAAGAAAAACTTACGTACTTTGTACTAAATTGGATGGCTTCCAACCCTGGGGACGCCATGTCTCTAGCACATCTCTGTATCTTTGCATAGTGTGCCGACCTCGACATTTTTGGGAAAATACCTACCTATTAATTTTTTTTATGTGTGAGGTTGAAGAGAAAATTAAAATTAAAATATATTACCTATGTTAATAAACTAACTAAATATGTAGTTAAATGTACTTATTTTATGTAGGTTGTTCTTTTAATTATTTATTTTGTTAGAATGCACTAACCCGCTATTATTATACTTGTACAAAATTTTCCTGTACCCAAAGGTTGCCTGGAAGAAATTGCTGCATGAGCAATAAGGCCGCCTGTTGTGCTTTTCTGTATATGCTGTCCTTATCTCTGTATTTTGTGTCCATTGTGCTCAATAAAGTATTTTATTTATTATTATTTATTTATGTTAGGAGGAAAAACAACAGCTATATCCCGTATTCGTAGCCAATAGTTATTTTTAATTATATTACTTCTTACTATCCACGTATATAACGTATATGGTAAGAATTACTATAAACAATCTAATCAAGGCAATTGAAAATTATATTGGTCAAACTAGTCTGAAAACTAAGAAAAGCTGGAAGGTTTTCTAGCACTCAGTCTCGTCGAGATAAATCGCACCCAGAATACTTAGTTGTAAATAAGTTAGTAAGTAGTAGATACTAAAACTCATTATTGTACACGTAATATAGATCTCTCTTAGGGCTAGTATTTTATGTGGGTTTCCTTACAAGAATAATTGTAATGGAATAATTTTAAGGAGAACTCCTTACTATTTTTGTTTAAGTATTTTTGAAAACCCAAGTCAATTCGTCAAGAAGATAGTTCGTCTTGGGGTATCAACCCAAAGACGAACTGCACGGTGACAAGAGGCACCGAAAATTTACACAAAAGTAAAAAGATAAAATCTCTTGTTGCAGAATATATTTTTACAACTTCTTCACACAACAATCATGACTGACAGACCTCGTTTTCTAATGACTAAAATAAAAAATAATTAATTAGTTTCTTCAAAGTAACAAACAAGACAACGACTCAGTTTATGTTCAAATGGGGATTTAAGGGGAGTCCTTAATTCAAGTAACACGTATTTTATGTAAGCGTAAACGTTTTACGACTCGTGTAAGACGTGAGCCGTTTAAATTCAGTTTTGATGTCTATTCATTAAAATATTCTTTTACTGCGCTTTTAGCAACTAAGTATTGTATTTGGAACACTTTGGGTGTTTTTATAAACTTTTTTTGGGTGTTCCTATTGACAATTGCATGCCTTGAATGCAGGTCCTTCCCAATTTGATGGACTAGTTGTCTACATGAGTGATATCTAAATATCTAGTCCATCAACACGTTCAGCTGCTTCTCTTCCCGGGCATGTCGTAAAAACCGACAGAGGGATTGTGTCCTCTAACATGATGGACTAATGTTATGGGCGATAGGCTGATCCCTTATCACCATAAGGTTCATCATATCCATCTTTGGACTTCGTATCAACAGTGGCTGCAAGTTGTCTTTGATTACTTGTGGCTCTGCCCACCCCATTAGGGATTACGGGCGTGAGTTTATGTATGTATGTGTATGTATGTAGTCCATCAAATTGGGAAGGACCTGCGTTCAAGGCATCATTATATTAGTATAATGATGGCGATAACCAACCTCCGCTTGCGTCAACCAATCGCGCGCATTGCGATATTTGAGCCAATAGAATTGCTTTATTTATTGTGTAGCCAATGAGGATAAAAACTGCCTAGTTCTTCCATCAGGAGGCGCTACTGTTAAGTGTCTTTAAATTTTGACATTTCCCATACAATTGAGTAAACAAACGTATTTTTTTGGTTATACAGGCTGTTAGTGACATCGTAACGAACACTGACGGGGATGACTAGGCTCATGATTCTTGATTCATGATTTATGTTTCTTTTTGTGTGTTTTTTTTTTAATTATTTGCCCTTCTTTTTAATTATTTTGCGATGGAAAATTCCACTTGGAATTAGATTTTTTTTGTACAGAGTATCGGGGATATGACACGGGTCATCGTAGCAACTTAAAACTTTATACATGGTTACGAGTTAACTTCTGGAGACTTCTGTTTTTGTTTTGTCGACACCGACAGATCAGGCGTAAGCTACAATCTTTTCTTTGAAAGCTAGTACTTTTTCCTCTTTAATTTTTCCTCGAAATATCGGGAGAGGGTTTAAGTTTAATCCAACCCAAATTGGGTAACACTCAAGGTTGGTTAAACTTGCCTAATTATAATGAAGTGGTTATACTACCTAGCTATAGAGTTTCTAGTTTTTAATGCCAGAATACACAACATAAACAGCCTATATACGTCCCACTGCTGGGCACAGGCCTCCCCTCAATCAACCGGAGGGGATATGGAGCATACTCCACCACGCTGCTCCAATGCGGGTTGTTGGAGGTGTTTTTACGGCTAATAGCCGGGACCAACGGCTTAACGTGCCCTCCGAAGCACGGAATCATCTTACTTTTTCGCACAATCAGGTGATTCAAGCCTGAAAAGTCCTTACCAAACAAAGGACAGTCTCACAAAGTGTTTTCGACAATGTCCCCATCGGGAATCGAACCCGGACTTCCAGATCGTGAGCCTAACGCTCTAACCACTAGACCACGGAGGCTGTCAAAATACAAATTATTTATTTTCGAAAATACGATAATGAGGGACTTTCCAATCGGCGTTCCCCAAAAATACGATAGATGGCGTTGTTAAGTTTTTTCTTCGTTTAAACTTCAAATTTTATGGATAACAGGCATATGCATCTTTTATCTTTGTTTTTGGGTTTAAATTATGAACCTTTTTATTACACCAAGATAAGGTAGTTATAATTACAACTTCCACCCATTATTATTCTGATCAATATAAAGAGAAGAAATGTCGGTAGCAACATCATTCTATACATAATGTGATGCAATATCAAGCAACAATTAGTTTTATATATGCTTCTGCCATTATATTAAATTTTTGAATGATTATGTACCCCAGCGATGAGAAAACAGGTAATTATCACGTTAAAAGTGAACAACGCCATCTATCGTGTGTTTGGGGAAAGTCGATTGGAAAGTCCCTCATTCCCGAAGGACAATAATAGAAGCACTGTTAGTCTCTCTTCCGTGTGGGTTGTGATATCAATGACCAGCCTCACCAACCCTGGTATCAGGTTTTTTATTACATACTACTTACATCCCTGTATCTGTATAAATATTGGCAATAAAGAAGGCATAAAACATACGCAATAGGTTCAAGAAATAAAAAAAAAACTGTCCAAGTCGATATCCAATAAGATATAAATAAAACAGACAATAATACGGCATTGCGATATAAATAACCAGGTTGTTTCTTGAAACATGAAACATGTACTAAAGATTGTTCTTTACATTCGTTGTTTTCATTCCGGTGTCCTAGTTACTGGTGCAAATAAAAACGATGATGTATTGTGAGGCAGTTTAATTTATCATGCATGTTCTGTATGACAGTATTGTCTGTACTGCCCACTGATGTTTATGTGCTCCTGTCGGTACTAGATTCGCAATTTATAACAAGTTTTTTGAAAGCCTACAACAAGTTGAGAAATTGATAGAATTTTGTTGGACCACAGACAGGCACTTAAACAGCCTAATCATTTCTCACTCACAATTACCAGTATAGAAGAAAGTATAGGTCTAATAACACTAATGACGTCACTGTAACTTGACATCGAAGAACGCGGATGTAACACAGTATTTAAACCAGTGATAGTAGAATCGTATTTGTAACATTTTACATTGTCGTAACATGGTCGTAACATAACTTCGTAGCAGTGCTACGCAATTCGGGTTATTCGCACATATACACAGTATATTTGTAGCTACGCGTTTTTGTCTCTATACAAAGTAATGTCACGACAAAATGTCACAGTAAAACTAATGTTACAGCTAGATGCAGTTTGGGCGTTCAAAAGCATTACAAAAAAACGGGTCATGGGGCGTTGCACACAACGAATTGTTCGGACAAAAGGAGTGATCGTCAAGTGTTATTTTTAAATCATTCAAAGGAGGCGACTCCTTATAAATGAATGTACCAAATTTTTACCACGACGTGGTTTGAAATACTAAATTCAAAGAGAACATTTAACGATTCTCATCGTGGGCCTAATGGTTCGTGGTGCCTAAAGAGAAACGCTCAGTAATCTAAAAGACCTGAATCTGTTTGAAATATTCTCCTTATTGTCCGATTTTTCTTAGGTGTGAGGTTAAGCGGTGGTATTATGTTGACATGATTTTGTTATTTGTATATTATAAAACTAATAATTTAATGTATATTCTTGCCCTTCTAGAATTTAAGCTCTTTGACAACAGCTATGCACTGGTTGCAGACAGGTTCCGTACTGCACAGCTTTTACTAATTTCTCAGCTCATTGATCGAACACAGCTTACCATGAATATTAATGTCTTCATAAACATAAAGTATCAGCCACAGCATCAGGTTTAATTGAAGTCTCTTAAACAAATAGAAAACAAACCTAATTATACCAACTAATTTCACTTGTTTCCAGTGCGCAAAGACAGAAATTGCAATTTTAAATACAGTTACAATAATTGAACATCAGTACTTACAGTCTTTATCCTCGTTCGTAAAAGTCATGAGACAAAGTGAGTACAAAATTGGCTACTGCCCAATTTACATGGTATTCATTGGGGAATTTGGAAAAACGACTTCGTCTATGTTGTCGTGTAGGCTAGGCATCAGCGAATAGGACACAGTCGTAGCGTCTGCACTCTGTTTTATGTATGTGTAGAAGACGGTAACGTGGAATAGTGATATTGAATTCTAAGCGCGTGCCCGACGAGCGCCGGGACGTGCCCCGCGACCAACTGTTCTGAAGCCTCAACAAAAAGTGGGAGCAGACGTGTCCCCGCAAAGAGGATAAGGAAGCGGCTATTGTACTCGATGCACCGAGCACTGCCGCCGCCCGCGCCTGCAAATCTCAAAACATCTCCGCTGGACGTAACGAGAAAAGTTGAGTGTGTTCTCACCGCCGAGAATCTATTATTTGTTCGCCAATAACAGCCTCGCAGATTTTATTGTTCGAAAGGATTTTAGAGACAACCATTTGGATTCGAAGATACAAATATGTTTTTTCAATGTTATGGCTAATACATACATACATGAACTCGTGAAGTTAAACCAGAAGACATCAGGCAATCACTTTGCATGCAAAGTCGTTAGATAGTTATGGAAAGTAATTTATAAGAGTTAATAATAATCATTTAATAAAACACTTTATTGCACACAAATTCACAGAACATTTACAGGATAAACTTATTCTAAGGTGGGCAAAGGCGGCCTTGAGAGTTGAAGAGTTGTTACAACTTATAGTTAAATTCTTCGTTCAATTAATTTACTTATTCTGAAATAGCAAGTGAATACAGTAATAATAAAACGAGCAATTTTATTCTCTCGGATGTTACAAAATTCTCACTACTGTTATAAAAAAGTTTGCAAGTCTATGTAGCTCCACGGCAGGGTAAACAAGGGGCTAAAAAAACAAATACCTCCAGCGCAGCGCACAAAAAAGGATTGGAAATCTGTTGCGAAGCCTCCATCTTCTTTAATCTTGTTATTTGAAGACATATTTAGAAGTTAAAGCATCTTTTTTCAGCACATTTTTAGGGTTTCGTAGCCAAACGGCAAAAATACGGAACCCTTATGGATTCGTCACGTCTGTCCGTCCGTCCGCATGTCACATCCACTTTTTTTCCGAAGCTATAAGAACTATATTACTGTGAAAACTTGGTCAGTTAGATGTATTCTGTGAATCGCATTAATATTTTGACACAAAAATAGGAAAAAAAAACAATAAATTTTAGGGGTTCCCCATACTTAAGACGATCCGGAGGTCCTGACTTCGAATCCCGGTTGGGACATATCACAAAAATCACTTTGTGATCCCTAGTTTAATTAAGACATTACAGGCTGATCACCTGATTGTCCGAAAGTAAGACGATCCGTGCTTCGGAAGGCACGTAGGCCGTTGGTCCCGGTGACTACTTACTGATGTAAGTACGTAGTCGTTACATGAGTCATGTCAGGGGCCTTTGGCGGCTCAATAGTAACCCTGACACCAAGGTTGATGAGTTTGGTAATACACCTCACAACCCACACGATAGAAGAAGAGTATTTCTAAATACTCTCCAAGTTACTACAGGCAACATCACTATCAAATATCATCGGGATTGTTCATTGAACCGTTCCTCTGTGATACTGAGCAAACATGTTTGCTTACTGCTGACAGACATGTTGCCTACTTTTCCTATTTAGATAGGCCTTATAGCTCACCTGTTTATGATGAGTGTGTGATGAGATGAGTATACCTTACATACATAATAATGTAACAAAATCTTAGATCTTGATGTGTTTGTTCCATGATCCGCTGAATATATATTCATATATATATATATATATATATATATATATATATACATATAAAGCTCAACAGATATTAATTACTTAGTTATACTTATATCTTTCTAATTTCTAATTTTTAAGTTTGATGTGTAATTTTCATTTTACTTTATTTTTAAATACTTAAGTACTTAATTGTATAAGTTATGTAATTGTCATTATATTAGTCACAATACCGTAACCTTATAGATGTAAAATGTTTTAATATATTTGATGTGGTTGTACTTTATAAATAAATAAATACATAAACGAAGAAGTACACAATGTCAAAATCTCAACATAAAACATAGAACTTTATACTGAGATAATTAAAGAGAAGTTATCACTTCTCTATATCATTACACTTGATTACACACATCGCATTCACAAAGTTTTTTATTGTTATTTATTAGATTTTTTTTGACGTGACATTGTAAATTTTCCACAGATGGCATTAACTACTGGGCCGGACAAATGGGGAGCGCTGAGGGCTCTCACCCGGTACAAAATGTAAGACAACAGACCTAAGGGTATCCAGTTGGGATTATTTATTAGAAAACACATATACAAGAAAGTGAGAAAAGTTTGAACGTACAACTAGGGAATCATGGTAGGTAACAAATATAGAAAATCTCCGTATCTACAGTCAAGCTAAAACCACATAATTATTGATGATGTAAAAACCATCACAATGCAAAAGCAATCAGGACCTTATCACAAAAACAAGCAAACACATAGGTAAGTACGTTAATTTTTAAATATTTCTTCGACCCTACATAATCTCCATTGTATTGTAGATCAGATATTGAAGATGACATATCCATTAATCGACTTTTATAACATACCTGGGAATAATACCGAGATCTTCTTTTGTCTTAGACTATTAATAAATGGATCGATAATTACTGTTCTATTATGAGATATTAGAGGTATATTACAGATAGGTCCTACTTTGTTTATCTACAAAAAAATACTTAATGTGACCGACCACAGAATGAACTATAGTATAGTGGAGGGTATTCTGAACAGGGGGGGTTAAAATGGCCACATTAAAGCAATTCATCTAAGAAAGCAATATTGCAATTTGATATTTGCGCATATAAAAGTAAGTGCGCAATGCAAACAAATGTCAAAAAGCGATATTGTTTTCTTAGATGAATTGCTTCGATGTGGCCATTTTAACCCCCCTGTAAGTAAGTAAGTAGTAAGTACGTACGAAAGTATGTTTCACATAATTGGTGACATGAAATGCTAATTCCCTGATGCATAAGTTTAATCGACGTCTAAATTAAAGGGTTCAGTTCTGTTGTTAGAAAAATAAAAGTAGCGAGTGAATAGTCGACCTTTACAGGTATTAGTGAATTTAAATCAGCCCCAGTGAAATCGACATTAATAAGATAATTAACAACAATAAAAAACAGATGGGCTTATAAATTTTGTTACAAGGATGTCAAGTACTTACCCTTGAAATTGTTTTACGATCAAAGAGCAAACGACACTCGAACACATAAATCGACTTGCCTATAAATTCAAGTAATAAAAAGATATCTAAAGGATTTACGACGATTTACTCGACGCTCTAAAGCAACTTCTGCTAAGCCTTGCTAAGTAAACTTTAGAATCTTAGCCCGAACTGAAAGCCTGCTTGCGGAGGTCGAAGCCATCAATTTCACTTATCTATACAATTATTCAACTACCATCATAATGTGGGTTTTCCTACAGATCCTTTGTCTGTAATCGAAACACTAAGCCGAAGTGATTTAAGATTATGGTGTGGGATAATGGCGTTCGTTCTCGTTTCTAGCACAGGTGCCCAAAGGCGATTTTTCTTAAATTCAATATTTATGTTCTTGTAATTCCGTTTCTTAAATGAGTCTCGAGCGATAAGAGACACGTTTCTTAGTTGCTCGTTATTCTGTCTTTAGAAAGAAAATTACTGTATATTTTACCTTTATAGGTATACAGTTTTAATTGCTTTCTACACGTAGTTAGTTATATAAATGTAGTTAGGAACACGAGAATACAGACATCAAAGTAAGCTTATAGTTCTTCTTCTATCGTATGGGTTGTGAAGTCAATGAAGGACCTCACCAACCGTAGTGTCATGGTTATTACCTGGATTAATTTTACAGTGTTTTATTTTTCTTTTTATTTTCACCCCTCAAGGGAAATAATGTTAGCTGTGTCAGTTAGTTCGTACGACAGACTGCATTACACCTTATGAGAGTACCTTCATTACTTTTTACTTATAAGAAAGTGTCATGACAAATAAGTAAGTCGAATATGAAAGTACTCAAAACTACAATGTATGACAGTGTACTTAACATATTGTTTGCCGTTGATGCGTAATTGACAAGTGAGCGAGTGTGGGTCTGCGCCCGGCGCGACGCAGATTATCGCCGGCGATCGCCGCCGGCCGGCGCCGAACCGGTATCACTGCCGGTCGAATGCACAACTACTGATGCCTGCTTTAGCCTATACTGTAGCTTTATATTGTTACTGTTCTTATGTGTATCTGGTCTTCACTGTTGGACTGGTGTTTTTATTAAGTACATAAAATTGAACATCACTTTTAAATCTCCAATATACGCAGTAATTTCATACAAATGAAATGTTAGATACTGAGAAAAACTTTACACACCAACCATAAATTGAAATTAGGACGCTCGGTGAGGTATGAGTACTTGTACTTAGTTCGTCATGCGATGAATGTACTTACATCTGACTACCACAATTGAGAATATAGTCGTGAGCATAAGCTTTTGAAATATCGCAACCTCAAGCAATGCCAAGAATTCAACTTCGGCCAGTGAGGAATGAAGAGTGACATCACCGGTGCAGATTGCAAAAATAGAGAAAAGTAGTCACTTACGAAAAAATGCAGGACTACCAACAACGGCCCTCCAAGGAAAATTTTCAAATGACTCGTTTAGAACGGGTAAAGACGACCGGAATAACATTCTATTATTGTACCTCAAGCCGACTGAGCCATTCAGTTCAAGCTGAAACGAAATAAGCCGAGTATATATCTAATATCCTTACCCATAAGTACATAAAGATATAAGACAGTTGGCTTGACCATTACTATAGACGGCAAATCACGTTGTATCAGTGAGGTGTGGGTACTTAGTTCATCATGTCATGTCTCTACTTCTGACTACCCTAATTGGGATATAGTCGTTTATGTTATGTTTAGATATGACGTCCTTCATTATGCGCACTGCTAAGGAGTGAAATTCTCTACCGTCTTCTGTATTTCCGAATGCATATAAACCGGGTGCTTTCAAGGCTAGAGCGAACACCTTCTGGGCTTCGTCAATGCCTTCGGGCAAGTCTGGGGCCAAGAGCAAACCCATCAAAGGTAAAAAAAACGTTCTACCATGGGGATATTTTTATTTTATACATATACACATACGCCTAACTCACGCCTGTTTACCACCGGGGTAAGCAGAGACTATGGAATTCCGTTTGCTCCAATTCTCACATACTTCTCTTGCTTCCTCCACATTCAACAATCGTTTCATCCACGGACGCCGGTACAGAGTAGATCATACTGAACCTTTTCTAAGGACATCTCCAATTTGGTCAATGTACCTACGTTTTTCTAAGTCTTCCTCTGCCAACCTTCGCTGTGTATACTGCTTTCGTCATCCTATTATCGTTCATCTGCTCTACGTGTCCAAATCAACCAAATTTTTATTTCAATCTGTGTACATAATACGTATAAGTGTTATTCCATTTCCACTCCAAGTCTTAAATTGTATAAAACGTTACATTTCGGTTTGAGCACTCATTATTTCTTATAGTACCTATTAATTAGTATACATACATCTTCCTACCAGTAAATGTTTACATATTATGGACTATTCCCTTCACAAATGAAAGACCACGCTACTGCAGGTACCTAATATAAATGTAAAACAAGTATGAGGAGACAAACTGCACTAGCTGAAATGTGAACTAGAATGCTGTCATGAAAAATTCACAGGTTTTTAAGTAAAAATGAACGAATCTCCTTTTGTACAACACTACACTAGTAATGTAACAATAATAGATTAATACTTTGTAAGAGGACAAAGGATATTATGTTTTCGTTAAAGGATAATAGTTCACCTGTATTAGCGGACCTTTATGAAAGAATAATGTAATAAAACCATCTTTAACAAGTACCCCAACAACTACAAGTATATAACCTACAAGACAACAACCTGTGTGTTGTATCTTAGTAGCAGTAATCTTCTATTTTTGAATGAGTAATTTCTTGTAGTAAAATTATTAAGTACTTACTGTGATTCAAATAAACTCTGTTCTATATGAACCAATCATTTGGCAAATGAGCTCTAAGGTACTCCTAAATTACGGTCCATGCTAGCATTATCTATGTATTGCAATACCTCATATAAATCTACTGTATAGCTATTTGTATGGATCACGGAGCTCGTCAATTTCACCAATTGAGTTCGAGTATGATGAAAACTGAAACTGCGGATTTCACGTTTATTGAGTCATTGTGGAAATAATGAGATAATAAATAAGCCACGCTTATCGTTGAAGACCGTATAGCGTACTATAGTCGGTCACTTGATAACTGTTGGACAAAGATGCAGTAATTGTCAATTCTCATCCCGTGCTGTAGGGCTCCCCAAGTGTTCCGGGCAGCCCTCGGCGGAGGGGGAGGCGCTTGACGCGCTCCTATGGGCGCTGGGCCCCAAAGGGCAGCTGCCGGCGGGGACGCGGTTGTGTGCAATTGCGTTCCCGTATCCCCGCCACACGGCGGCAAGGAGGAACACCGTTGGGTTTTAGTGGGTATACCGGGTGGCGATACCCGGGGAGTCCCACATAACCACGTCGGCCCCCGGGGCGGCGTGGTATACATGCGTAACGCATTTCCCAACGTTAAAAAAAATATATATCAATTCTCAGCAGTGACGTCTATCATCTCACATGGACTACATTCAATCTCCCCATGTATTTACATACTTACATACATACATAAACTCACGCCCGTAATCCCCAATGGGGTGGGTAGAGCCACAAGTAATCAAAGACAACTAGCAGCCACTGTTGATACGATGTCGTAAGCTGGATATGATGAACCTTATGGTGATAAGGGATCAGCCTATCGCCCATAACATTAGTCCATCATATTAGAGGACACAATTCCCGGGAAGACAAGCAGCTGAACGTGTTCTATGTTTTCTATTTGCTCCCAGAACAGCATAGAAGCAGTCCCATGTATTTAATAAAAAAAAATTCACGTGACTTATTGTAGATTTCACCCGGTACCTACATAATTTAAGACAACAGGCCTGAGGGTGCCCAGATGAGCGCGAACCTCGGCTCAGAGCGTCGTCTGAGGGGACTATATCTGAAAGAATTAATCGAACCTAGTGGGCCAATAGCGATAAGCGTTGAATGAGGCAAATTGTTGACCACGCCCGCGGGGTCGGTTTCTGGGTATGACCTGTCAAAACAGGTGACATGACCTTTGGCCATCTTTAGGTCTGTTATAGTTCCACATTTTCCCGCACCCGTAATGTTTCAATATTGCGTAACATTAATCGTATTAGTTACATAAGTAGCTTTGACATAATGGACAGTTATATACGAAAAAGTGGATATTTTTTGCGACTAATTATTTTTTTGTACCTCATAATAAAATGTGAAAAAGTGAAATATACTTACAGTGAAAGATTAAGTAGGCAAATAAATTACATAATAAAACGATGTCTACCTTTAATATGCCGAGTATCTTTATTTAAACGTGGAATTTGGGTTAAGGAGATTTTAATAATAAATAAATTTATAACTCATAGGAGTTATAACCTAAGTATACTGTATATATTTCGTAACTACCTATAATTTAAATTCCTTCCATAATTATGCATTTATTGCAAAAATGGGTCATCCTATTAAGGGTTTGTCACAAAACAGGTTGTTTAATCTGATTTCACAATCATGCAGTTTTCGATTCAACAAAATTAACGAGATAACCATTCGAGATTCATTGATACATGACTTTCATACTAGGATAATGATATTTCTAACAAGGCTCCGTTTCTCCCGTATGTATGCGGAACTTTTCACATTTCCTCGTCGCAATTTCCGTTCTAGGCACGGGTTCTGTCTACCTACATCTTTTAAACTTTAAATGTACTTTAGGTACGTTTGTCGAGTTTGGAGAGGTGATTAGTTGAAATTTTGTTTGGTACGCGTGTTTGTGTAAACTAGCACGAAATAAGCCGTAGGTAGGGCACGGTTGAAGTCAACGCAATCTTGGCAAAGGGTCCCCGGTGACTCCCACCGAAGAAATTACCCGAGATTTGCATAAAGGAGACTCAAGGGATCGTCTTTGAAACTCAGTCCCAAGTTTGTGGACGTCCCAACATGCTTTATATTAAGTTACGCCTTGCTTTGTTCCGGGCGACGCACTTCGGTGTTAAGCAACGACCATATGTGGAAACTTTGTCTCATTGGCTCTGTCTTATACCAGCACCGGATACCGGGAGATGAAACGCGGTGAAGTATGTACACACTTATTAATTATTATGTCTTGTTTATGTTCGTAATCTTGAAAGTACTTTTAGTCATATTTTGAGCCAGCGAAAGGACACAGAAGTGTGCATAGGTAATGTTACACGTGTGTTGAACTAATGCTAGTTTATAAACTCTACTTCTAAACTTACATTTTTTATTCATTAGATTGTAAAGGATACGTTTACAAAATCGTCTGATCGAAGCTTGTATTAGAGTTAGAGGTTTCGATTATGGAATATCAAGTAACATAATTAGAGGTGGAGACTGCTATAATTGATTAAATACGTAGATATTAGGTTTCAAAGACATTGGCCCCGATTCCTGCAGACATCTCTTAATTTTACTTTAAGTTATACCTGTCATTTTCTTATCCGCCGAAAAGGAAAGGGACGGATGATTGACAGCTCTTAATTTTAGGAAGAATGAGTAAATAAATGAATAACCCGGGCGAATTTTTAGACGGTTGTTTTAGATTTGTGCTTAAAATTGACGTGTGTTCCATAAATTTTATGCTTGTCGATTACCCGTCCCTTTCCTTTTCGGCGGATAAGAAAATGACAGATATAACCTTAAATAAAATTAGATGGTGTTTACAGGAATTAGCACCATTGAGTAATTAAAATTAATTAGGTCTCGTTCAGGAAGACGTGGGGTGTATTGCGCCGCGTTGTGCGATTTCTCTGTTCTGCGTTGTTACACGCACAAATTTAAAAATTATATAATATTATGGCAATATTAGTGTTATATATATATATAGCTGGAGACCCACTGACTGACTGACTGACTGACTCACTGTCATAGTTGTTTTCCCAGAAGGAGCGTCTGCTCCTTACAGTCTGGCAAAACTATGGTTCCTGAAACGATTCTTTTTCACAAAACCTATTTAATTATTGGTAGAATTCAATTGCAGGCAAAAAAAAATCAAAATGGTGGTAAAACAATATGGCCGCCATACAAAGTTTTGTTTTTCCAGAATTAGTGTTATAATATGTTGAGTTCTGTTGAGTTGAGTGGTGCACGCGGTGCGTGAGATTGACGAAGTAAATATCAATCACAAACTAAAACGCGCGACACGACGGCACCGCGCGTGCGCTGCCGCGTGGATCGCCGCTAGAGCTCAATATCAAACAAAACGCGCGTGTTCACGCTTCTACGTGAACGCTCTCATAGAGTACCATTATGTTTGATTTGACTGTGCGACGCGAAACCGCACGCACCACGCCACGCCCCGCGTCTCCCTGAACAAAGCCTTAGAGCATTAGCTCATATAATTATACACCTACGCATACAGCGTTGTGTAATGTCAGTCATTAGGTCACCTGGCTCTGCCCACCTTATTAGGGACTTAGCGATGAGGGAAGATTACCGGCGTGAGTCTATGTGTAAGTGTGTGAATTGTATTTTTAGGTAGCTTCGCTTTAATGACTTGGTCTAAACTGGCAAGAAATAAGGTTTTATATTATGAATCATGTAGGACTACCCAGGCCGCGTGCCTGACGGTCTATCATACTGAGCCCTACGATGTTACATCGCAACCTATCGTGTGGCATATCATTGGCGATTCCAGTATACACCATCTAATTTTATTGTAAGTTCGGTAAGTACAGAAATCCTTTTCACCGAAGGGTCCCGTCCCTTAAAATCGTCGTAAAATTAATGGAACACTGTCAATTATAGAACTATATTTTCCAAACGAAAATAACAATTTGCCAATCGATAGAATGTTACGAATTCAAACCGTGGTAATAAAAATACTTTAGTGTTCTAAAAATGACTGTGTAGTGGGAAATTAAACAACAGAAGAAAAGCACGAACTATAAACAAGCACTTTGTTATACAAAATAGTTTTACGAAGAATTTTTCGGAAACTTCAAGGTAAGTTTTATTCCTTCTCATTTTGTTTACAAGTAAAAATATTATTAGGTAGGCACACAGGAGAAGTAACTTCTATCTGCCTATTTAACAGTCTACTTTTCTGAGCATTTTATTATTTGTTTGACTCTAGCTTTGCTGGTTGGCTACTAGCCGAAACACCTTACCAAGCCGCAACGGTATTCACCATTCTCACCTGCGTTTTTCATTCTCCGTTTGATAGTCTGATTTTCTTAATAGCCCGTTCATGAATTACTTACGACTAAGTTACTTTTTAAGCAACGTAAAACAATAATTGCACTGATCTTTCTTTTAAAAAAACTACGAATGGCGTACTGTAGCTACGCCGTGCCGTCTATCGATTTCCCTATTTTTATTTCCTTCAATCTTGCGTAGTCTTATTCCTCTCACATCTATTTCCACTTTCAGTCATCCTCGTCACCAAATCACATCTGACGCTTAATGACTGCGAAGCAAATTAGTTTAACGTTTAACATGATAACTGCAATAACAATGACATGAAGCAATCAAGTGTGCCGGTAGTAATTTAAGATTATCTCTGGTCTAATGGCGGCAGTTAGAGTGACTATCTGGCGCGCGTCGGACAGGGCATTTGTCCCCGCGACAGCTCCAATTACCAGGAAATACCTCTCTCATTCGTTCAAATACCTAAGCGATTTACCTTCATGCCGCCCACATGCTCGCGGTTATTATGAACTGGTACTCCGGTCGTCAGTAAATTTTTCAGCAACCGAATAAACACTCAAATGTTCTCAGACTATCTTATAACGTTTAATATTTTCTTTTCAACAGTTATTTGGGCAACAATTTTCCTGGTGTAGATAAGAGATAAACGCTCAGGTGCTGGCTCTGCTAAAATGACATGTTCCATATTTTTTAACTTCGTTTTATTTTTGGTTTATTTTCTGAAGCTTTTAGCTTCCGCAGTACATGAGTTTCCAAAAATAACAAACGTACGTGGTGTAGTGTAGAGTCAGATGATTATATTAAAATTGTATTATAATCAGCTTATCCGAGCGGAAGAGTTAATTACTTTAAGCAAGTTAAAAATTAATGGATAAGGAAGTTAATGAAAATTAACATTAAGGTAATAGGATATAATGCAACAGGTATTTTTGTACCTAAATTTAATAAAGTTGTCTAAAAAGTTTGGCAAGATCTCGAGCCTCCTGATTTCCCCCGAGATCTGAGGCCTCTAGTAAATTAGCTCGACTAAACATCCCTTAATGAGCTATATTTTTCAACGGTACTGTTTTTCACGCTTCTTGAGTTCCGCCCTATTTTTTGTGCGAGAAATATTTTAGGAGAATAAAATTTCGTTCCGCCGTTTATTTCAAGATAGTATTTTACTGCGAGAGTAAATAATCATACAGAGCGGTATACTATAACAGTTTTTTTTTTCACTTAAGAGACAGGCATTTCGAAGACAATATAAATATTGACATATATAGTGACAAGGGTTGGGTAAGTTAACGTAATTTTAAGAAAGCTTCTAGTGGACACGTGAGACGTGAGAGCGGGTGTCACGAGTCACGCGGGGTGGAGCGGCGCGGCGCATTGGGGGACAGCGGCGGATAGAGGCGTGTCACGCTGCCAGCGACGGATGTTCTACTAATTTCTTCAGAGATGAGGGTCGAGATAGCAAGAAAGCCAGCAGATGTCCGACTTGCTCGTCACTGTGACTGACGTGGCTCGGACATGTCCCTTACAGGCTTTATAGCGTATTAACTTTTTTATCTTTTACTCAGACTTAAAAATACAATACTGACTCTTATATCCAAATTTATCTTACTTTGAAAGCTTTACGTGGCCTATATTTTACGTAATAAAATGAGATTGCCTTGTAAATAAAACGCCAATAATAATTTATGAGCCTCTAAAAGAATCCTAAATTCACAAGTCTCTCTCACTAACTCTATTCTTCAACCGACAAATGTGACTTTCTTTATGTATTATCATATAAATGGGCAACAACATCAACACTTATTATGGAAATATTCCAAATAATAAGAGGAAACTACAACACAAAAGAAAAGAAATGTGTTAGGAGGTATTTTCGCAGCTCTTACTTTATAAAATTTTAACTTGTCTGTAGTACCTAAGTGCTTTGTTTTTATTTATATTATATCTATATAGTAAGTGACAACGACCACGTTATTGTATTATCTGATAATTTTGGAGGAATACGTTGATAATTCCCAAATTTAACACCGTACCATGAAACTTCAATCTCCAACTGTAATATTTATTAACGTGTTCGAGCGAACAAAGATTTTGAAATTTGAAATCGCAGTTAGTTTTGTGTGACAAACACGGTATTCCCTAAGCGTGGGACCGTACTTATACAATTTTGTTAACAACTTTAAGAAAGTAGTTCGATATATTTTGACGGCGTGCAACCCCTCCCTACACATTTTATGCTAAGGGAGCGAAAGGTCACGTTATTCAACAATAATGTTCAGATGAACTGCAAAACTTTGTTAAATGAAATTCTAACACTATCTTTTGTTTGCGATCGAGTTAGCATGAGCTCCTTGTTTTAGTAGCATAACATTGATGGATTTTTAGAACTTTATTGTTCACAAATTCAGTTGAAAAGACTTCTATTCAATTTCCCTTGTCAGAACTTTGGCTGCTTCCACCGCGAACTTTTCATGGAAGTTAAGCTCTATTGAACTCGTGGATTCTTATACTATTATTTCTTTTACTTACCTACACCACGGATAAATACTTATTTATGGCAGACGTGTTAGAAGACAATGTCAGTGTTTCGCGTGTGGACGACTACGCGAAAACGTACATAGGTACGTAATGCTCAAACTTTTTCATTTTACGCACAACTTCACAAAATAAGTTTTTTGGTGAAGTATATTTTTTCATGACATTTTGGAGTGATTATAATTTACGCCAAGAAAGGACAAAGTCTAGAAATGTAAATTATTAACATTTCCAAAGAATTCAATGCTAATATATTCCAAATGTAATATTTTAGGCCTGCCCAATTTCACAGGCAATTTATAATTAGAATTACCGAGTAAAAGTACAAATTATAATAAGAGCTTATCAAAAAGGCCTCATCTACATTTCATTGTTGGGTGTCCGCTAGATAAATGAAGGGTGGATGGTGGTTTGATTACTATTCATAAAGTGTCGAGTCCTGCGCACATAAAATTGTTTCGTTTCGTCGCGAATAACCGCCGAGCGCCGCGCTCTCTGCTGCCCCACTGGAAGCAAAGGGGTACACGAAACTTATTTTCCGGTTCCACGATCTCATATTTACATAACAGACTTCGGTCGACATCAAAATTAACGAATTTTATATTTATATTTTTTATATAAATTGCGATTAGATAAACAACATGTCTGTATTGAACTTTGGAATGGGTAAAGTTAGTCCCTCGAGACCCCATCCTATTTAAAAGTAGCTACAGAACATTTTCTTTATAATTTATTCCGACAAATTACCAAGGGATTGAAAAACCTATCCAATTTAAATCGGCCTATCTCAAAGATCCGGTTTGGGGTACCTAAGTACATTTATTCGCGTAAATGGGAACTTATCCTGTTTTTGTCAGAGTAGTAAAGGGGAAAAATACGGTTATTTTCGCTTTTAGACGTCAGTGGTTGTATTTGGCTGTCACCGGTATGAGCAGTAGTGGATGAGTAGTGGAATATGAACGCGGCGTAGGCGAGTGTTCATATTTCAATAGAAGCGTCATAGCGACAGGAGGTTCTCATTCTGTAAAAACGTGTAGGTATTAAAGCATTACGCGTGATATAACTGAGAGTAGACTAAAAGGGAGTGGGAAGGACACGTTTTCTGATATCTTTACAATTAAGTAAGTGGGCTTTTGAACCAACTTCAACAAGTGGTTGCCAATTATCAACATATAATCAGAAATAAGTAAAATAAATATTTATCTTCCCTTATTACACGGGACTTAAACATAGCTGGTGAGGAGTGGGTGTATATACTATACACCTCTGCCTACCCCTTTGGGGATATACCGTGATGCTATGATATGTTAATTATCTTCTTGTAGGTATTGAGTTATTTCATAAATTAATCACTTATCATACTTAACATTTTTTTATACCTTGATAATTGATAATTGCTTTGTTAAACAACGTTTACCATTCTGTCTATTTCAGTATTTTGAACACAATTCTTGTAATTGCCTATGCGAATAAATACTCATTCATTTTTATTAAGGTCCGCTCGGTCAAAGCCCCCTCGTCCTCGCCTTCAACAGAAATCTGTTTCCGACCTCCGCCTGAGTGTTTGCTCCGCCCGTGTGCAGTAAATACGGTAACCTGATAAAGCGGCATCCCTCATTTGCCGGAGTCGAGTTAGCGAGTCAAAGAGCCAGTACCGAGTGCCTGCGACCTCGATGCACCTCGTTATGTAAATTGCTATGTGATTTCTCAGACTTAGGTGTCAGGTATGTCAAGCACTACCCTTCCATGGCGTCAGTTTACAATACCCGAAGATATGAAGGTCTGATGGGCAGGGAGTAATGAAAAGACAAATAGGTAAATAATTCAGTTACACATATGTTCCACTCACAACACAAACTGCGTGTGTGGGTGTACCTATAGAATGCATAATACGGCGTTCTTTTTCTTTGATGACACATCAGTTTTTTTTTTCTAAAAAAGCTTTTATTATTTGCGGTACCACACTCCGATGAATGGGTATAAAGTCACTGTATGTTGTTTTCTTATGTCTTGAGGAGTTATATTATAACAAGAAGGCACATTCTACTAGAAGATTTTCTTTTAAATCTTCTAAATCGTAGTGCACTATCACAGATATGTTTTTACTGAGTAGATGATAATAAGCTGCATAATTTAGTATGTACTTTCCTGTTTTAGCAGAGCATAATAATCTGCAAGTTTTTAAACAGCAACTCCCAGTAGGACTAGTTAGTTTATTCATCACCTCACGCACTGATACAGCGCACAGAATATTAATTACGTTTCCTCATTTACAACCAGCACTCATTCCATAAATTAATTACGAAAATTATATTAATTTTCAGAATATTTTTACTGCTGCCAGGAAATGGTGACGTTTATTGGAGTAGGTAAAAGCGGATTGATAATTTTATACTTTTATTACACTAAGATCTTTTTTAATAGCTACTTTTTTATTGAAAATTATTTTCGCGTTTGACGACAATTTTTTTAAGACGTAGCTCACTTGCCTTGTAAATTTTTGGGTGACTCTAACATCCTAGAGTGGAAAGGCAAGGCAAAGTAGGTAAGTAACAGATATGCCGAATATTTTGTATACTTAGGCTACAATAGTCGATAAGTTTGGCTGATCTAGTTCCCTCTCGGAAACTTATACCCATTCATAATAGATGAGGATGTTTTTAGACAAACTTTTCAACATCACTTACGTATAAGAGGGTATAATTAATTATCGAACAGTCTCACAACAAAGAATCGTCAAAAACGTACATAAGAAAGCTTTAAAACTTCACAAGTTTTTCAACGTCAATAATATTTTATCAAAAAACATGCACGAAAGAGATAAACACTTCGAAAGCTCGATAGAGATTTAAAACTCGTGTTGGTAAACTTTGATTTCTAAAGTAACAGGAGTTTGATAATGTTGGCTGCATACCAAACGAAAGGCAGTGCTTTGGTGTTTGAAATTCAAAGAAAACTCATTAAAGCTTCTCTTTACTAGTTAAAAATAGACTAGATTTTTGTACACTGAACCTAGCAGAAGTCATGTGAGAAAAAACGGAGCCAATCTAGAATACAGCTGTTGTACAAAATTATTTTATCATTTTTGTATATATTTATAAGTACATAATATGAACTGATTTTCTACAGATTTGTCTCAGATGGTATTGATTACTTAGCCAGACAAATGAGGAACGCAAAGTCTCACCTATAAAGTACGTATTAATATTTAACACCTACATTTTGGTCGTATTTCCTTTACTAACACCTTCATTTTGGTCGTATTTCCGCCAACGTCTTTTCCATCCCCTTTTCATCCCGTTGGGGGATGATTTTCGGTATAAACACTATCCTATGTCCTTTCTTTGATCTTAAACAATTTCTAGACCAAATTTTATCTCATCTGTTTATTTTAAACGTGAAAAGGTTACTAAGAGACAGAGTTACACGTTTATTGGTGTGGATAGGTTAGTACTTGGGTCGTTCTTCTTTTTTATCGACAATAAAAAGACATTTTCTCGATTTATCGGATTTAACATCTTTAAAATTATAACGGCAATAAATATTTTAAAACATCATATAAAGATGTGTCTGTAGAGGACTATTTAGTGGTTCTCTTTATCTTGGTAACATACTTTTCTTTGCAGGCGCATTCCAAAAAATATTGTGACAGAGTGGCCCTTTTCATCGGAGACAGCATTTCAATTTACCACTCTGTCACATAATTTTGTGAAAAACGATCAAGCTACGTTAATAACTAATTGAGGAACCGATTAGTATTTTGCTTGTATTTTGAGTATAATAAGATAACTATATTTTTGGACAATCAAAACATGAAATAAAATTCTAAAACATAACTTATCAGAAGCAGAACGAAGGACAGATCATTGTCGATAAAAAAGAAGAACAACCCACTTACATACTGTTTTACTTTTTCATTACTGCAGTTAAAATATTAAATTCACCCCGTTGCACAATACGTGACATCTGTCCGTATTCAAAGGAAAGATAAAATTGATTATCTTTATAACTAAGCTATATTCATTTCGTATTAACATTATTATTATAAAAGTATGTCTGAGAACCACTGAATTTGCTGTTTTTACTATTGTGATTTGTTTAAATTTCTTTCAGTCTTCTATAGGACTTAGGGCAAAATTGCACGCAGGCGAAGCCGGGTCGGGACACTAGTATATGTAGAAGCAGATATTGATGAGGCATCACCCTGTTTATTTTGCTGGTCTTCACTACAGGCAAACACAGTTTCCATAGTTTAAAACCGTCAGAAATAATTTGGCTTAAACTCGCTTACCTACATGGATTGTGTCCTTTCTGACGCGAGTTAGAGGCTGATCACTTGTCACCAAATGGTTCATTAATTTTAGAACCTCACATCAAAAGTAGCTGCAACTTTTCCAATCCAATTAGTTTAATAAAGACGACAGGCTAAGATATATTATATTATATATTATATTATTATTATTATATATTATAATATATAATTACGTAGCTATGTACGTGAATCTGCAAAACGAATCTAGCCGTAAATAATATATAATGTATATGTAATATAATAATCACGAAACATTCAGACGTAAGAAAACGAGCAAGCTACAGAAATACGAATACACATTATTTTTGAGACGTGTAGGAAAGAGGGCCGAAAATTGATAGTTTTTTCTTTCCTTTCATATAGAAAGATGTGAGTGAGTAGCGCATCGGGCGCGATAACGAGGTTTTCGCACAAATAGCAACACGTGTGTAGTGGCTAATGGAGCGGCGGCCGCGCCTGTCGTCCGCAGCTAGGGACTAGCCACAGGACCGGCGGTAGGGAGGCCACAGGTGTCATCATATAAAAAGAGCGCTAAATCAGTCAATTCACTTCTTCTTCCGTGCTTCGAAAGGCAATTTACTGATGTAAGTACGTAGTCGTTACATGAGTCACGTCAGGGGTATTTGGCGGCTCAATAGTAACCCTGATGATGTTGATGAGGTTGGTATTCCACCTCACAACCCACACGATAGAAGTCAATTCCCTAACACCAATTAATACTTATTTTAACAATGTCCTAATAATGTGTCGACAGATTGGTACTAGCCACAGGGGCAGCGGCAGATAGCCCACCGCTGACATTTAATAAAAGGGGTGCAAGGTCTGTCTGTACCCTAACATCAGCAACTACTTACATTAACAATGTCCTAATAATATGTGTGTACTGACTGTATCACAACTGGTGTACGCGGAACGAACGAGTAGTGTAGTCATTTCTTGTGTTACCATTCACATTCATCCACTCATCCATTCGTTTGTGTTACGTTATCATTCGTTCTATCGACTCATACTCAATACTAGTATGTAGTGCAATAAAGCTCATTGGCAAAGCACGCGTTTTTCTTTAAACATAATAGTAGTTATATTCCACTATTTTCTCCTCACAAGAGTAATTTTCTATATGGATAGGTTTCATCAGGTTCTGTACGTATAAAATTATTTATCCAATTTGTATGTTTAGAGATTGGTCGTAAACTGTGTATAGACACTACGCTACCGATGCCTCGTTATTCTAGAGTACCTATAACATAAGTTCGGTTCCATAGTGACAAACTAGAGAATGCACTCAGCATCTACGTGTTATTGGCAACTGACAATTTTGTATTTTGAATACCAGTGATAATGTAATATCGTAGTAACATGTTCACCGGTTTACGTCAGCGTAAAAGTAAAATTTCCCTGACCCTCGTGTAAAAAGCTTTTGCCATCTATATATAATATGTTACTATAGGCTTGTGCCGATAAACTCACAGTCATAATGAAAAAATATGTTAATATTATTTCTATCAGATTTAGAACTCCTAAAACCGCCCCGTGGTTATCCTCCGTCCACCACACACGCCCATTAATACACTGTCAGCTCTCGACCAGGGTATTAATGCATGAATATTATGCTTTATTTGCACAAATAATTCAACACCTTTATACTATTATTAATATTATTATCCTTATCTTTACGACCGCTAGCACGACACGCCGAAAATTTTGAATTGCCATAATTTTGCCCAGCAGTCAAACTTTTACTACTCATGAGGGAATTTGAGCAATTATAAAATAAGTAAGTTCTATAAAACTTGGTTTTAGTTGAGATGAAATTGTGCTCGTAATAGGTATTTCAGAAAGTCTAGCAAAGCTAGATTTATTGAGCTCTACTCCGACTATTCACGTAATGTAAGCGGAGATATGGACAATGTATAGTGCGACATTTTTCGATTCTGAGGGGTAACTCCGAAATAAATATATCGGGGGCGGAACCGATCCGTAATCACGTGTTCCTTCAGATAGTAGAATCGATGTAATTTATCAATTTTTACGTCTGTCCTCCGCGTTTGTGCTGACATTATCTTCTAAAGACAGACACGTAGCTCAGAGGTTTCCTTTGTCCTCTTTGTCGAAAAATGAGTGAAATTACAGCTGACTGTTATTGTAATCTTGAGAAAGCTACGAATAGAGAACATTGTTTTAACGAAATTAAAAGAGAGTTTCTCTTGCAAATATTTTAGGCAAATATTAACTTTTTTCCCGGAAGTAACATTATAATTTTTAATTTCTGGGTCAATATTTTGCACAGAATTACCGGTACGTAAAAAATAAAGTTGTACTGAAAAGGGATCACCGTTGAAATTTAATTTTAATGATTTGTACGTACATCTGTAAAATATTTTATAAAATACATTAAGTTTAAACATACCTACTTATTAATTGCTTTACTATTGCGGAGAAACTCGCAATAATATTAAAATATTATTGAAAGTTGAAAAATTTCAAAATGTACATCTACTAAATTATAATTAGGTACATCAATTACTGGAATATTCCATTTAATATTTTCCTAGAAATTTCGCTTTGTGTTGGCAAGTGATTGCTTAATGAGTTGTTTGCGAGTTGATTAAGGCTCAATGAAGTATATCTGCTACGATCCAAGTGCGTGCTCAGATCAATCGGAAGACGTTCGCCACGCCTGTACCCCACTTTCCGCTTTTGGAAAAGCTCAATTTCCTGCACACGATCCGATAGAAATACGTGATCTCTACATTCTTATCGACGAGCGATTACGGCGACGAGGTAAAATACCAATAATTACATACAATCCTGCACATTGAATACATTTTGAACGAAATATTTTTCATATTCCATAAAAGTGACACATATTTTACGCTAAATAGTAAAATGAAGAAAAATATTTACGAGAAAGCAAAAATACTCACGATAAAAATGAGATTTTTACACAAGAATTTAGTCCGAAAACTTGTTTGATAAATGACTTGCAATGAAATGGCTCGGGACTTTCTCGCAGTGAACTTGTGTGGGTTTTAAAACTGGTACATAGTTGCGGTTATGGAAGAAAGCAGTGCTTTATATGCAAAGAAAATGGCTCATATCAGGAAAGAAATTTACTCATAAGAGAATGGGGATGGTTTTACTAGAACTTACACAACGAATTCAAATCGAATAAATCAAAAAGCAAATTTCCAGAAATAAAAAAATATAAAACTCAAAAAAACATTATTCGAAGCTATAGGAACATGTTTACATGGATACCTACCTTCTTAGTAAGCTAGGATAAAGCATAAAACAAACATAATAATAATATGTGTTTTATTACCAAAGGCCCAAAGGGTGATAAATCTATTTGTCTTTTACATAAAATGACATTAATACAAGTGGCGATGTTTAAGCAAATCTAACTTTAAGGTGCATTTCGATATCCACACACAGTGGGCAGGAATTTATCATCGGGGAACGATTACAGTGACAAATGTTGGCATCGGGCTGGTGTGCCATGAACACTGCGGTCGCGGTTAGACCTGGATGGAGCATGCCGCTACGCCGAACATTGCATCACCTGATTTTATTTATACCACTGTGTAAAGATTTTTATGGCTTTAACTTGTCTGCGGGACTGGGAAGAGAAGGGAAAAAATACAGAATGTGGTCAGCTGCTTATCATATCGAATATGTCTTCAAAATGAGAACGGGTAATTTGGTAACGTGTCACCAAACTGTTTCTTAAGTAAGTAAGTAAACCTTTAATTGTGGGAATACAGTACATAATGATGTTATACAATACTGAGGCACATGTGTATTCAACCTGCATGCAGGCATACAAATATTTGATTTTTACAATTTCAGAAATACAAATAAGAACAGAATTAAATAGATTTCAATTTTACAAATACTCAGTCAACCAAGTCAATAGTTTTATCTCTATCTAAATATTCTTCCTATTATAATATTCTTCTTAGCATAATAGACCAATAGCTGTCTCCTGGTGACTTGTTAGCTCTCTTCTCCCCGATAGGGTTATGGACTTGAATTCACATTGTATCGCTATAAGATAGTTTTATTGGAAGGGCTGATACAGGAAGACCTAGAAAGCCGTATATTGACGAAATCGGGGATGTCCTTAAAGAAGGTTTATTACGATTTAATCTGAACCAGCGCGCGTGTATGAAACGATTCATAAAATGTGTACGAAGCAAGTATGTTGGATATATTTTTTATTATCTTTGTAATGATTCTTAGTTCTCCAGTGCAAATTGCAATCCGAATCTGTGAGCAGAATGCATAAGGCATGTATTAATGCTGTGTAAAGCGGAACACCCGTGGCACGCCCACCACACGACTCAGCATAAAGGTGAATGTCCACAACTTGATGTTTTAATGCTGGTTCGGCATTAAAATTATTTATAATAATATCCTTATTTGTACCATTAAAGCCTTAAATATATGACAATATTTGTTCACATTTATAAATATGTAGTTACAGGCTGTATCATAATTATTATGAGTCAGCTGTTATCCCTAAAAGTTTTAAAACTGAGCTAAGCTGAGCTTTGTATGCAAAAAGCCAAAAGTGACGGTGTGACAATAATATAAAATTTGAAGAAAATCATGTCATGTTAACAATAGAAAGAAAAAATAAATATTATTATTAATATTAAAATAAAGCACAGTTAAATTAAGTTAGGTATTGTTGTTATGTCATAGGGCGCATGTATTCTGGCCAAATAGTTAATGCCACTTCAGTTGAGCCTACAAAAAAGGGTGCTTGTATGATAATTCATTTGGTATTAAACTCAAGAAGAAGCTGGCGCGGTAAGAAAGTAAGTATTCGTGAAATAAATGTAGTAGATTAATATCTCAATTGCAAAAAAATCTGGCATTGCAAGACATAACATAACATAAACAGCCTATATACGTCCCACTGCTGGGCACAGGCCTCCCCTCAATCAACCAGAGGGGGTATGGAGCATACTCCACCACGCTGCTTCAATGCGGGTTGGTGGAGGTGTTTTTACGGCTAATAGCCGGGACCAACGGCTTAACGTGCCCTCCGAAGCACGGAATCATCTTACTTTTTGGACAATCAGGTGATTCAAGCCTGAAAAGTCCTTACCAAACAAAGGACAGTCTCACAAAGTGATTTCGACCATGTCCCCATCGGGAATCGAACCCGGACCTCCAGATCGTGAGCCAACGATCTAACCACTAGACCACGGAGGCTGTTGGCATTGCAAGAACATGACATTTTTGAAGGGAAAGAAAGAAATAAACACGGGTCGATACTCGTATTTTCAGAATCCCCGCTCGGGTTTCAAACCACTGAATTCGACTTTGTGAGCTTGAATTCATGTTTGGATTATAGGTATCACGGTATAGGATATCACGTGGTTTTCAGGACTTGTGCCCGGTAAATGGGTCGCCTACAATATAAATTATAAATTTTTGATTACTAAAAAAAGATAGATCTAAAACTAACGAAAAATATTTTTTTTTGTCTACTCGTATTTAACTTATTTATGAATTTTAATCAAGACAAACGTAATAATAAGTCCGATATTTTATCACGTTTTTCTATGACGTCACTGTCATACAGATTCCATAGTAATTTCGTGTTTTGACGTTTAGTAAATAGTAACTGATTTAATTACTTGGAGCCTAATGGCAATAGGCTCGCCTCTGTTGCATGGGACTTAAATATAGCTGGCGGGGTGTGGGTGTATATACCCATTGACGTTTTCACTTTTGGTAGCTTTTAACAACAGATGGACTAAGGCTGTTACTGAATGGTGGCCAAAGGATGGTGTATGCGATATCGAGGCAGACCACCAGCCCGGTGGTCTGATGACATTGTGAGGTATGACGGAAAGCAATGGATGAGACTTTCACAGGACCGGAGAGGCGTGAAAGAGAGGAAACCTATACCCAGTAGTGGTAGTTGATAGATAGCTTTTAATTGGCATTTGTTTGTATTTATCGATCATGTAAAAAAGCTGTATGTTACACAAATAAAATAAAAGAGGAGCTCGATGGCGCAGTGGTAAACGCGCTCGGTCTGCGATTGTTGAAGTTAAGCAACTTTCGCAAAGGCCGGTCATAGGATGGGTGACCACAAAAAAAAGTTTTCATCTCGAGCTCCTCCGTGCTTCGGAAGGCACGTTAAGCCGTTGGTTCCGGATGCATTAGCAGTCGTTAATAACCATCAATCCGCACTGGGCCCGCGTGATGGTTTAAGGCCCGATCTCCCTATCCATCCATAGGGAAGACCCGTGCCCCAGCAGTGGGGACGTTAATGGGCTGATAATGTTGATGACACAAATAAAATAAAAATATAATATAGACCTCTGCTTACCCCTTTAGGGATGCTGTCGATGTCAGACACGGACGCATTTTTACGCCCGAAACCGTTAACCAACACAGTCAGTGGACAACCACCCTTACCCTTTTGATTAACGCGACCATTCGACACGACGGCGATAAGCACCGCCCGTTTGTATTGTCCCACTGCTGGGCACGCTCGATGGATGTTACCACTGCATCATGCTAACTGCACGTAATTGTCCACTCCGTTTAACTTCATATAGCTAATTTACTGAATTTGCAACTGACACTCTTTGATATTGAATAATATACATGTTTCGTGTGTGGTTAAACTATTTTGCTATACGTTCGAATGGAGTTCCGTAGAGATAAGTATTATAAAATAGTAAACACTTTTTGAAATACTTCTCTCTCTCTCTCCTTGGCATTTATTATTCCCATCTGATGGTGGGGTCTGCCTTCTTCGTACTTCTCTTCCACTTCGCTCTATCGGACGTGTTCTCAGAGACATTGCACATGCAGAGGTCCTTTTTGACCACATCCGCCCATCTTCTTTTTGGTTGACCTCTTGGTCTAAGCCCTGGTATGTTTCGATTGACTATAACGTTACCCACATAATCTGGAGGTTTAAATACTTAAAGAAGAAAAAGTAATAGTGTCTACATCTTCAACATTCTTCTCTGACTGAGCTGACTTCTAAAATACATCCCAAATTTGATAACAGTCATTCCATCTAGGCCTTCCACTTCCAACTCTACGTCTTCTTTCACTAACTGCATTCTGTGGTCCAGTGGTTGAGCATTGAGCTCACGATCCAGAGGTCCCGGGTTTGAATCCAGGTTACATATCATCAAAATGTCTTTGTAAACCCTGGTTTGGATAGTACATTGCAGGCTGATCGGCTTATTGCCCGAAAGTAAGATAATCCGAGCTTTTGAAGGCACTTTAAGCTATTGGCCCCGGTTACTACTTACTGAGGTACGTAGTCCTTACATGAGTCATGTCAGGGGCCTTTGGCGGTTTAATAATAGCCCAAACGGTTGTTGAGGTTGATAATCCACCTGACAACCCATACGATAAAAGAAGTTTCTTTCACGTCTTCTTTAATTAAAATAAACTTTGTAAGGTGAAGTTCCTTCTCTGCACATCCGTGAACAAAGGCTGGACCTTCCGCCACATTGTTCCTGAGCGACACGACGTTTATTAAGCGTCTAAACCGACAATCTAATTGAACGGGGAATAAAATTGAAAGTTGCTCCTAGTTCGGCTCGTAACTACAGCGGGGATGGGCTAATTAAATTGGAAGCTCGTTCACAAACAAAGTGACTCGTTAATTTGATAGTGTCGCTGATGGTTGTACCTGACCCAAAAGTTTGTCCGACCTCAAAGGAAGAGAAACTCTGTTCCCGCATTATGAGAATTGTTCTACCTGTTTTTTACATTTACAAAATTGCTCTCGTATTGCTAATCTAATTTAGAAAGTTTCCTATTGTTTCTCTAAACAGATATTGTTACACAATCAACGCTAATGAAACACGGTACAATTATTTGAGGGGTTCTGACATAATCTAATGCCATTTATTAGAATAAGAAATTAGAAATTAGTCAAATGATAACATTGTATGTTACACACGATGACTGAAGTATAAAAAAAAACTACTGATATTACTGATGTAACTGAGTAATCGTTACGTGAGCCATGTAAGGGGCCATTGGCGGCTTAATAATAACCTTGACACCAGGGTTGATGAGGCTGGTATTCCACCTCACAACCCACACGAAAAATAAGTTATTTACTGCAGTATCACGTGACCACGTGGATTGACTGGTAACAAACGTATATAACATAAGCTCACGACTTTAGTTATGAATGGGGTAGGCATAGGTACATCCATCGCTAAATGAACTACGAGATTTTTTGGTGATAGGTGGAGACTCGTATCGCCGTCAATAATGGGCGAGCCATCTGTGTTAGTAAAAAACAAATGAATAACTAACAAAGAGATTGGTGCAAATGAGATTAAAACGGTTGTCCACGAATTTACCCGATAGTTATTAATAAAATAACAAATTAAAGTTCAGAGGACATGACCTGCTGGTGATATACTATTCGTAACATGTTCATTGCTCGAACCAAACAAATAGCAATAAATTGAGCAATCACATTAATAGCCTTCAGCGCTTACAAATTAAAATTTAATATAAAATGTCGGAAACGTTCTACTTGGGGCCATAATAACGGAAACTTATTCAATTATTACGTAACATAAGTTCTCGACTACATCACAATTGGGGTAGTTAGTACATCAATCGCAAGATAAATATACTAACACTCACTCACAGTGTTCTTATTAACATATACTTATCTGGTGCGTTTATATAACATATTGTGGTTAATATCTAGGTACAAGGATGGGTTGACGGCAAAATTTTGTGCTTTCTTGAGTAGTCGTAGTTAAGTAAGCAAGTAAGCAAAATTATTATTTCCTCTACAAAAATACATGGTAATGTTTGTAGAGTCTGGAGCCTAAGGATACCCTGTGTTTTAGGACTCCAGGCTTCCACCTCCAGAAAGTCATGCCTAAGAGAAAACAGAGAGATGGTTGAGATAGAGAGTTCATGTTAGCATGAAATTCATTTAACATGAGGTGTTTAAATAATTCGCACGGGTTATAGTATTGTCTAGTACACCTATCACGTTAGTGTAACAGGAAGCTCGGTGAGGCATGAGTACTTAGATCATCTTGTGGTATGTACCTCTGACTACCCCAATTGGGATATAGTTATGAGCTTATGTTACAGTGTTCTTTCGAAGTACTTGGCGCTTCAAATCATCAGATGATATTATATTAATTAATATTGAGGAATACTTTATACAACCCGCATTGGAGCAGCGTGGTGGAGTATGCGCCATACCCCCTCCGCTTGTTTAAGGGGAGGCCTGTGCCCAGCAGCGGGACGTATATAGGTTGTTTATGTATGAGGAAGACTTACAGCCATAAACATGATGTGAAAGTAATTAACATGATAATTCATATATGATAGCTACTCAATTATATACAGTTCAGCGCATGCGGTGCATTAAAATAATTAAATTGGTATAGTACGCAACTAGCTAGCTTGATACGTCGCAGTATAAACAGACACGTCTAGGGGCGACATCCGCGGCTCGCTAGCTTTTGTTTCCAACTAAGGAACAGCTGTAGTACTATGCTAGTGCTATTACCAAATTGCGTCTGCGGATAAAATAACAGTAAAATAAATCCGAACGTACACGGAGCACGGAGGGAATAATCTTGTAGCTGGCTTTTAGAAAATAAATATAGGAAATAACACTTCTTTGTGGAGCTATCGACGTGTGTCTTAAATACAACCTATGTATTATTTTTAAATACCTACCAGATAAATAAGAGAACTTAGCGTTCTTGTTTTGTCCCATGTAATAATAAACACCGATTGTAAATTAAACATGTGAAAGTAATCATTTTGGACAAAATAAATACACACATATTTGTCAAGAACGTCAATTAGTCAATAGTTGAGTAACTTAAAAATTGAAACAATCCGGGCGGCACCTATTCTCTCTTCATAAGGGGTTCTTCATAGCATAAACGTCGGGTAGTTATTCACTGTGCTTCTTCTTAATCCTCGAGTCACTAGCTCGTTTTGATTTCGGAAATGGATCTACCTACCTTTGCGACAACCTCACTGCACTCGAGTCAAATCACGTCGCATTCATGCGGCGGCTCTGTGACGTCACTGTCTGTACGATCATACCTTTATTTACCTACCTTTGGAACGAGCTCGTCAGATTCGTATTTGTTTCAAAGCATCCACTATTGATTGACGTGGTGTCTTATTAGCCTTTGTGTGAACAAGAAATTGATTATCGATCTTCAATCTCCTTTCGTGTGGGATGTGAGGTGGATTACCAACCACAGCAAACCTTACGTCAGGGTTATTATTGAGACGCGAACCGAACCCATCAACCGTCATGAACCGAAGGGAATACGGAGCAAACTCCACTAAAATGTTCCACTTGGGGTTAGTGGAGAAATATAGTCTCGAGAAAGCTTAGCTAAACTATATAAAATATGGTTTGAAGCGCGATCTTAAATACAAAACGTCCCTAGCGAGGGCCGTACAACTTGAAATATTAGAGGTTTCATTGACTTTTTATGTTTATATCTAAATCTCACCTAATCTAACAAAAGTCGGCCATTTTGGGCCGGTTTGAGTGACTTTGTCCCGATTCCCAACAATTATGCAAATGCAAGCCCATTCCACTTGATAGATGTGTTTAGACCGGGTTCGCCCCGAAAAAAGCTTTTGATAAAGACCCCTGAATCCGTATGAATTTTAAATGCAAATTTACCCAGAGCTAAATAAACATTGGAGTTTTCAAATGTATTCAAAAACGCTAATTACTTTCACGAGGCTATGGAGTGTTAAATAGTTTATTTGGTCTCTAGATAATACGAGGAGTTTGCCTTTCGTGGATCCAAAGCGCGTCAGATCAAATATTTGCTTCTCTTCGTGACGTTAATAAAGATTTTACCGTCTGTGTGGGTTTTGTAAACGAACTGGTATCGACAGCATGACAAAATCCTTTGGAAACTGCGGATTAATTATTTTTTCGCTTTACCTATACCTACAACTTTCAGCATAATTGATCAAGGCTTTAGGTAGACTACACACCTTACCTCGTTAATGGACTCGGCCGAAATTGTACGACTTCTTTTTTTTAATTCAGTCTAACCCTAAAAGCTGAATTAGCTGAAATACTTACGTATTCAGCTACCTATAGGCACTTCTAAATGTAGATACTTACACTTATCCGACATAACTTATTATACTTTGCAGGGATTCTCTTTTGGCAAAGTACTGAACTGCGGAATGATTGCATGCAAATTTAAAACGACATTGACAAAGGCTCTTTTCAAAGGTTTCCAAATTGAGTGAGTTTCGATCACATCTCATCTCGGGCCACATTAATGTCCTACTTAAATATGATTACATCCGTCAATGTCGCTTCTTTTACCTTAAAAAACAAGAGCTTCATTTTATTGTATAAGCTATTAATTATACTTATTATACGTGTTTGATTTTAAACATTAGCGATTGAATTTCCACTTTATTATTTATTTAGTTTTAATTATTTCGCAAAATACCTGATATGTTTTTTACTCTTCAGAGTCTGTTTGGCTCATTACCTTTCACGTTGTTGGTCTAATAGAAGGTGGGGTGTGGGTACTTAGTTCATTTTGCGATGCATGTACATCTGACTACCCCAATTGAGATATTGTCGTGAGTTTATGCTCATCATCATCAGCCATATGACGCCCACTGCTGGGCATAGGCCTCCCCCAAGGATCTCCACGACGATCGCTCCCGCGCTGCCCGCATCCAACGGCTTCCCGCGACCTTCACTAGATCGTCGGTCCACCTTGTAGCGGGCCTACCCACTGAGCGTCGTCCGACACGTGGTCGCCATTCCAGAACCCTTCCGCCCCAGAGGCCATCGCAGGAGAACTAAAGTCACCGATATAGCTCGGAGAATTGCAAAGCTGAAGTGGCAGTGGGCAGGACACATAGCGAGGAGAACCGAGTTTATGCTATGTTATGTCAAATCTGTAAAACCAGTTGAAACTCACCACAATTTCTTTTAAGAAAATACAAAATCCTATGTCCAGGTAGGCGATGTAATTGGACTCTCGACACAATATAAGTACCAATACATATGCCTATCTAAAAAGCCATTTACACCGACAGACCGGATCCGCTCCCACCGTTAAAATATTTACACGTACTGAAAATTTGTGGTGAAATGCAATTAAAATATTCATTAAATTGCGTCTGCAAATGAACCGCAACTTTTGCCAGGGAAGTGACTGGGTGACAATCGTGTCACGATGAGGATATTCTCAATTAATATTAATAACTTATTTTAAATTTCGAATATGAAATGAATTAATAGAAAAAATACTATAAGGATTTAATTTATTTCTCAATGGTTCATTTTGCTCACTTTTAATCAGTGATAAAACTGTCCGCCGATCGTGCGTGAGTGATCAAACATCATTCTCGGTAAGTGCATTCTATCCATCCTACGCCTCATTGTTGCTTTCCATCAAGAGAGAATGAGATCCAGAGCCGTCATTTACAGGCCATTCAAATAAGAAAGGATAACTTCCATTTCATTGAGCAAATTTTTTAAATCTGGCACTTTTAGTTTTGTTTGCAAACAATATTTACTGATACTCCAGGCTATTGACAAATGTATTAAAATAAATAAAAGTAGTATATTAAAATAAATAAAAGTAGTATTTATTTTAAAGCCAATTGCATATCCAGTACCGGTCTATCCCAATATACACAATAAATATCTTGTAAAAAAAAGATACCATGAGAAAACCCACGTTCCCAAGAAAAGCGTTTCAGACGTATGTGACCTGACCTGCATTGGCGTGGTTTTATATTGTCGCTTTTGTAAAAAACAGGACCTGGCAAATCTTCCGATTAGGTAAGCGGATCTCATAAAAACGGAAGAACTGACTGCAACTAAAGTATAAATTAATGTGCATTCAAAAAAATAATTTCGCAACTAGGTATATTGCAGTAATAAAAAGTAAGATTGAAATAGTTTATGCAAAACATTCGAAATAGAAAAATTAAGTAAACGTTTTATTGTTCTGATAATGAATAAAAATATAGTTATTTTAAAGTCAGGTACGCATATAGAAACATTCCTTTTTTTTAAAGAAATGTTTGTTAAAAAGTCTGGTAAGGCGGTGCATGGTAATATCAACTCTATATTATGTAGTACCTCCAGCAAAACGTGACAGTTACACAGCCACTGTTACCATCATCTGTCAAGAAGAAGAAGAAGTGGCCAATGATGATGATTATGTAGTACCATCTGTTTAGGTAAATAGGCCAACGAATTTTTGACCTATTATAAACCCATTTAGTTTCAATGCAACTCTATTAGGAGAATGATGAAGCTAAGCTCCCAAATCATGACACATGTTTACTGAGCATGTTTATTATAAAATCAGGTGTATTTTAGAGGTACGCTTATTGTGATAAAGCCAAATTATATAAACTGACATTTGGCATTTCTGTTTGAAAATGATGTTGTTCATTTTAAAATATCTGTAGTCCATATCATTGCGTATTTTACACCAGTTGTTTTATATAATAATAGGTAGTTAATAATAATTACCAGAAAACTTTTCATTTTGTTCTTACATTTTATACACAAGTTTATAAGAATAATGACGTTTGCTACATTACAACATTTAATATACCTATACTGGCATATTTACAAAATTATTATAGACGTAAAAAAAAGAAAGAAAAACAAAGAAAATAACTTATTGTCATGGGCTTTTGTTATAGTACGCGTAAAAGGAGATTCAATTTCCTAAACCAACTTATATCCAGTAGTGTAGGACAATGTAAAAGACTTATAAAGCAGCACCTGGGACAGTGGCCCGCAGCCCCGCCGCCGGCGCCGCGCTGACTCAGCACATTTGATGCCGATGCTGACATTGAATTCTACTCTGACGCACAACTTGACTTTAACAAAGATATAGGTGTAGATCATCTGGATAACATAAGACGCAGCTTTAGCTATACTAAATTCAGAGGTCTTTAACCAAATAGGTCCTTAGAAAATGTTTATTTTCCTATTTAGATTACCTACTTGGAATTTTAAAACTCTTAATTGAATCACATTTCAATCACACTTCAAAATCCTTTCTATAGTAACAGCAATAACTTCCTGTAAACAAAACTCACAAACCTCACATCTTTGTTGTATTATTGTAAATTTATCTAAGTAAGTAAGTATTTTATAAGGTGACTGAGCGTCTATGATCTTAGATGTCTCCACATTATATTAAATATCATAATGACTATCCTACAAAGTCACCTTTGTAGGTATAGAAGCTAAAACACAAAAGTTAATTACAGCCAGGATGATAGAGAATCCGACAATTGTTAGAACAATCGCGTTAACGAAAAGCATTCAAAGAAAAACGTCGGATTGAAATTAAGTTAATAGTCAGCAGCAGCCAGCGAGAGGAAAAACCGCAGCAGGGGCAGGTGCGGCCACGAGGTCTGCGATCTGTCTAATAACTTTATAATATATTGATATTTTGAGATGGATGTATTGGATTTTGCCTTTGGTCTTGGTTTCATACAAGACCATTAACCCGGCCCCAGGGGGGACAGAGTCATCTACTCTGCCCTCCACTGGGGCAATTCCTGTTCGGCGCGTCCTTGCCGCGGGGTTGGGCGCCTCTTACTTCAGTAGGCTGGAGTGGGATGGTGGCTAAGTTTGAATAGTGACCCAGACCTACGGAGTATAACGTAGAACCCTTGCCCAGGGATACGGGTGAAGACCTCAACGGTTGCAGAGGCGAAGATGGGAGCCAACGGTACGGCAATGTTTTTTTTTTTTTTTTTTACTCCGGCCAAACCAGTTTGGGTTGCAACGTATACTACGTTCTTACGTTCAAATCCGCACGCACACTAACTTGAAACACATTCTAACATTTCTAACTTTATTTATTTGTTTATTTTATCGTTTTATATGCATTGTTTTGTAAGTATTATTGTATTTCTTTCATGTATTTGTAGATACACTGCACACATATACGCTTTTAATATAGGTTTTTGTAAACTACTTTGTTTAGTAAATATTATTATGTATTCATTCAAGTTGTATTTGTGGGAGACACGGCTTCCGTGTCTCACTTAGCAGGGTCCACAGAATACCAGCGTCGTGGCTCGCGCCGCGGCTTATGCTGAGTGAGGCCCTTTTATAAAGGACACCACCATCGTTGACCAGTCCATACACTCAATTATTTGTATTTCTCATGTATGTTGTTTTTATTTTGTGTTTTGTTTGATTGTAAGTTGTGTGTTACTCCGTGTTTTAAATTATATATTTGTTATTTGTTTTGTATTTGTTACTGTGGTGTTCGTTTATAATAAACGTTTCTTTCTTTCTTTTCTTTGAATCCAGGACGGAAGGGGCAAGTCACAGGGACTGTAACCGGGAACCTGACAGAGGGCAGCAATAACTGTCAGTACTATTCAGAGGCGGAGGACAGTAGTCCTAGTATGGCTTTGTAATAGACTACTCTGGGTGCCATCCCACTCGCGTCAGACAGAGTACTGCGGGGCGGAAGGCAAGAGGCAAACCACAGCCCTATTTTTTGAAAATGCTGCACCGACAAGAGCGTGGCTCTTAAATTGATGATGATGATGATTGAGATGGACTGAATCCACTGAGCATAATCAGACAGGTATTTCTGTGTGAATTCGTATTAACTCAAAATATTGAAAATAAACCCGACCCAATACGCACCCAGTACCGCTGCAAACCTATAGAACTAATACCTAATTCCTATACCGTTGCCAAGCCCAATAGGTACCTATTAATTATTGTGGGTATGATTCGAAGGATGGTTTGCGTAATACTGAATACAAATAGGAATAGTAACTACTTATAATATAAACTAAGAATTTGCTTATTTGGCTACATCAAAATGCATTGCTTTATTACTAAGCTCGAACAACAAACAGTATAATAAATAGTAATAGTACAGTGCTTCTCTAAGTAGAATAAAGAAAACCCTCTCCAACAAGAAGTGACTAAGTATTGTGAAAGGAGAAAAACAAGTAAGTCCTCGCAATCAACCTTAACGCCTAATCTAATCTAGCCTATACGATCACTTATTATCCTTATTCGCTTATCCAGAATTACTAGTCCCCGCTTGCTCACTGCTCTTCGTGGCCCGACGGTAAGAATTAAATGTACCGTCGTCGGTTCCGGGATCGCTGAGGTAGTGCGGCGGGCGGCGGAAACAGGTGCCGCGGTCCGTCCTTACAACTCACTAATTTTATATACGCTCCACCTACGCCAGGCCCGGCTGCGCCCGGTCGCGCCCGCCCGCACCCGCCCGCGCCCACTCGCGCTCACTCGCGCCCGCTCGCGCCCGGCCCTGCCCGCGCCGACCCTGGCTAAGCGCAACCGCACGTTTTACATGCAAATCTACCTTCTTATACCGTATTTATAAAGGAATGCGTAGTCAATTTTATATTAGTTTTCTGCTTGTATTATGTGGTCTTGCAGTAAAAGGGCATTGTTTAACTATTAAAGAATGTAATGGAAATGCAGGAAAATCCGTGTGCGAGTTTTGATTAATAAAATAAAGGAGAGAAAAGGAAAATCAGAGCTGTAGTCAGGAAAAAATAATTATAAATATTATCCATGATAAAAAATAAAGCTTTTCTTTACTTAAGACCATATTTATAAAGCATTATCTACTTTACTGAATTAAATAGTCATACATATAAAGCAGTATGTCATTTTATATAACATAAACAACTTATAGACGTATATACTGGATGTTAGTGAGATCGTAACGAAAACTTTGAGGTATGATCACATCATGGTTCTGAGTTGATATCAAGTGGAATTCCAACAGGAAAATCCACTTGATATCAACTCAGAATCATGGTTTAAATCATCTCCATCAGTATTTGTTACGATGTCACTAACACACTATCGACTTGTATGGCTACTTGTATATTATTATGTACTTGTACAGGGTGTAAGTGACATCGTAAACAATATTGAGGGGGATGATCTAGCTCATTATTCTGAGTTATTATCAAGTGAAATTTTCCATCGTATCTATTATAAGTTTTATGTTTCGTTTCCATAATATCTATTTCTATTTAATGTCTTCTAGCCCTCATTGACAATTACTTCCGCATAATATCCCAGGAAGAGGAAATGAATGAAAACCTGCGCTGGATGGCGCCATAGCATGGCTCCATCACAGCACAAGCTGAGCCATTTTTGCCCGTATTCGTAATATTCATAATTACCTAGTTCTTATAGCAAATGTAAATTGTTACTGGCAATAAATTTATTTTATTTTTATTCTTATATCTATTTTAATGATAAATGACGATCAACCGACTAAAATTTACTTAATTATAATAGATAGGTAAGGCACTTACAAAATGTGACCTAATAACATCAGTAAGACTTGGAAATATGGAAAGAACTGTGAATTTATTGGGAAGGTAGAGACACGATTCAATTTAATTTAGCTAATTTGGGTAAAAGCTTTGCAGGTTTGTGTCCCAAACATTTCTACGATTGGAAATTTAAAAACCTGCACTTATTTCAAGAAGTTTACAAAAGTACTTTTTTGTAATGTAAGTAACATTGATTGACGACATAACTATCGACACTTTCAACTAATTGTGTGCGTCAAGCTAGCGGCCTCAAAAAAAAAATAGGCACGAAAAAATAATTAAATCGGATCAAAATTATGATGGTAGGGAGTACTATTTCATACGAGTTTATTGACATTAGTTACATACTGAAGTATGCAAGCGTTCCCCAGATAATAGGTATTTTCAAAACGTCAAGCCAGCGGGATCAAAGAACTGCCTTTATAACTTTGGAACCGTTGAAGTACTCATTTCGGTATTTTGCAGGGGGTGAGTACTATTTCGGTACTATTTTTTGGCGTTTAAATCAAAGCGAAAGACCTTGTCGTTAACTCTCGCCAAATTTCGCTCACCGTCAAGCTAGCAAGTGCAATAAAACATGGCTATAAATCCAGAACCGTGATGGTACTAATTTTTTTACAACAGGTACTATTTTTTTCAATAAGAGTACTATTTTTTGGTATGGTCAAATTATTTTTTCGTGCCCATTTTTTTTTGAGGCCGCTAGCTTGACGCACACAACTAATTCACTTTAAATATGACTATTAAATTACTGGGTTCATAACGGCCTCCATGGTCCAGTAGTTTAAGTATTGGGCTCACGATCCGGGGGTCCCTTGTTCGAAGCCCGGTGGAGACATCACAAAAATCACTTTGTGATCCCTAGTTTGGTTAGCACATTACAGGCTGATCACCTGATTGTCCGAAAGAAAGTTGATCCGTGCTTCGGAAGGCACATTAAGCTGTTGGTCCCGGTTACTACTTACTGATGTAAGTAGTCGTTACATGAGCAATGTCAGGGGCCTTTAGCGGCTCAATAGTAACAATGACACTAGGGTTGTTGGGGTTGGCGATCCACCTCACAACCAACACGATAGATGACTGGGTTCATTGCGTATTTCTTTATTTATACGTGTAATGACACTCTTTTATATATATTAATAGGTTTACTTGACCAAAAAGTTCAATTTAAAAAAGAACGTGGGATATTCACATCGTGCGTAGAGCGAATCAGCGGACCTTTTATTGCTACACATCAATTTCTTCCAAACTACGAGTAAATATCATTACTGAGCGGTTAATTGTACGGATTCCAGTATTTGTCTTTGTTTGAACAAGATATGCTCTGTCAGGTGGCACGGACCATTTGATTTGTATCCTGACCCGATGGCAATATGGTTTAATTAACACTACTACACACCATCGTATATAGATTATACTACAGAATCTCCTAGTCGAGGATTAGTGATCCGTGTTTCTGACACAGTTTGTATCACGTTGAGATGTGCCAACGATCTTGTTGATTGAATTATTCAGATAATATCTTCTCAGTTACCTGAAACATTAATTATCGATTATGTAGGTAGATACCTACTGAAAATACTAGTTTAAATCAATAGTAGTAGCGTTCATTAATCTAAATTCTACGTGATACGTGTACTAGATGAGTTACCATTTAATACATACATAAACTTGCATACGTAATCTCTATAACGAGTGGGTAGATTGTTATGAACTGATAGGTATTATTATATATTATTCTATGACGAAATATAAATAAGGACAATTCTTCCCGTAGACCTGTAAGCAGTCCGTAATAAATTCATCACGGTGTGCCGCAGTTTTATTAGCGGCTTCATAATAGGATTTCGTTGGTTGACATTACACGCGACACTCCACATAGAGACACATTTTCTGTTCATACACATGTAATATACATACACGGGTATGTAGCTGGTGGCTATTGATTTTTTATTTGGCCGTAGTCGGGATAATGGACGCTTTTATGCAAATGCTGCATCCGCACTGCATCACACTCCAGCAGAGGTAAGGAAAAGCAAATAAGGCAAAAACTTGGCTAAAATATCTCCTGCGTTCTTTTAGCTTCCTTTCTGATTATTAGGGAATTTTCCGCTTTTTAACACTCTTTACTTTTTTGAAATAATACCTACCTTTGTCGGTTTACAAGGATGCATGTGCATAAATATCTTAAAAATGTAATATACCTACCGAAGACTAAGCTATTAAGTTGTCTATACAGTAGTGAATCAGTCAGTGGAACGAATGGAGCAGCGTCTCCACAATAATAATAGTAATAATTTATTTATTAAAGACAACACAGATCCATTTATTTGTTAGTACAATTCACTCAATTTATGTTGGTACCTTATAACTAGAGGGGATTTGACACGCAATACCTAAAATAAAAGTTTAATCTACGTAGGTACCTCAGAGCCGTGGTAGCCCAGTTGGTAGAACGCTTGCCTCTCACTTTGAGGTCGCAGGTTCGAATGCAGCACAGACCTAAACCAATGATTGTCGAATTTGTTTTCGAATTCATATTTGGATCGTAAATGATTATCACGTGCTCAGCGGTGAAGGAAAACATCGCGAAGAAACTCACATTTCCGAGAAATGCATTTTTGGTGGTATGTGACCTAATCTGTATTGGGCTGGTTTTCTCTTCGCGGGTTGGAAGGTCAGACAGGCAGTCGCTTGTGTAAAAAGCCGGACCTGTGAGATCTTCAGGTTGGGTAAGCGGACCCTGTGAAAAACGGGATAATGCTAGGGAGATGATGAGGCACAGTGCACGGTTGACAACCTTATTCCCCACCTCGGTCCATTGCCCAAAACTCAAAAACATTTGCATTGTATAGTAAAGTATAGTATAGTCTCACCGAAGGACACTAGTCTAGTCATCGTTGTTAGATGAGATGATGATCAGGTTTTCAAGATGTATTTCCATGACATTCATCGCACCATAGCCTATAACAGATTGGCAAATTATTTACTTACGAGACCAATACAAGACAAATGGAAAAACAAAATAGAGAACGAAAAAGAAAAAACACATCACATCTGTAACTGTATTCTCTATTTAAAAACTTTCAATCTGGGTTGTAACCTCAAATCGATTTGAGAGAGAAAAGAAAAGAATTTGTAGTTTTCGTTGGTTATTTCGGGTAACATTGGACTTATTTACCCAGTACGTAAGTACGAGTATTGCCTACTTTATTTTATAGGGACACATAGTTCGTTTCTTAATGAAAACCAGTTGTGGAATCCAAACTATTTGTACCAATTTCGAGTAAGCTAACTTTAAGGTAATGGGATTCTAGTTCATGTGACTGACTATAAATAAAATGTTTTAGTCTCTGTAGTATTCTGTTACTTTTATACAATTTTATGTATCTCTCTCTCTCTTTATTTAAGAGCTGCGCTCTTGTCGGTAGAGTAATCGCCTCCATTTTCATTACTCCATAGATAGGGCGTGTAGAACGATGGTTGCCCCAATCGCCTTCCGTTCCGCAGTACACCGACTTCTAGCTAATTTTGTGTCGATTTTTATTTAAATTTGTTTATAAGTATATTGTTAAGTAAGTACACAATTATGTGCTTAGACTTAAGAACCCATCATGTTAATGTCTTTTTATTCCCTATTCGGCTGCAGCTCAAAACCAGCGTCATAGTCTAGCTACAGCCACGACATCTGCTGAGCTGAAGCTGTGTCATTAAAATTACTTCTGAGTAATGATAATTTATGCTTTGCCGAATTTATTTGCTTTCTTTCTTATTTCTTTATATACATAAAAAAGAAAGCTTAAGTACTTGTATCGAAAATGTTGATGAAAATACTTATCGAGTATATACTCTATATATCTACCATTAGATACATGTTAAAGAACCGTTAAATTGAAGCGTCGGACCTAGCGTAATTAAATATGTTTCCTCTTAAAAGAAAGTTACGGATACGACAAACAGCCATAAACACTGACGTCTGAAATGACAACCTTCCGCTTCTGCTTTTTATTTTTCTTTTCTTACATTAACTTTTAAGTGGCACATTGCTCGGATTAATTAGCATAAAAGGTTTTATTAGTATTTTTTTGCATTCACCACGGACGTTATCTGCCGTTAATGGTTCTCGTCTATCATTTATTTTTGTATCGATCCGAGAGCCGCTGTAAAAGAGAGACGTTTAATACTTTAAAAGCTCAATTTGCACAGACGTGGTGCCGGGAGCGTTGCGGAACGGGAAGCGAGGACTGTTGAGAAATTAAGCCCGCATTTTTGTATGCAAACATTATAAAAATTGCCGCTCCAGAACGCGTCTGGTACGCCCCTGTGTGCATGTAAGTAGGTTTAGACTTATATTGGAATTGAAATATCCAAATTTCGATACCTTCGATCAGCTTCAATCGAAATGGCATTGTATACACTGTTTTCCTCAAAATTGACGAAATGTAACGGTACCTACGCAACTCTGGAATCGATGCGATTCCGAAGTGACGAGCCATTTCACACGACATGAATTATGTGTCAGATTACGTCTTAATACAATGAATACGTTTATCCAAAATTCCGTTCTATTTCAAAACGTCGTTTATTAAATGGTCGTATTTATCTGGAGCATTTAGCCTCCGACCGTGGCAGACAGATCAACTGCCAAAACCGAGAGCAGGCCCTCGGATATTACCGTGACACATTTAATTTTCTACGTGAAAGGATAAGGCGAGTCGAGTTTCCCGGGCACTGGAAGCTTGTTCAAATTGTGTTGCCATAAATACGAGCGCTTGCGGCGGAATCACCACACGACACTTGTTGCTGGATAATCCATTCAAAATTAAATTTCTATATTAGCAATATGACCAATATGCTAAAACAACTTTCATTTGTCTGTCTATGTCACTGTGCGACCGCGCACGGCTTATTTTCCAAGAATCCTGCCTTTTGTACTTGCCTCAGTGCTACAAGCTCTCAGCTTCTGAGAAACAAGTTGTGTTTAATAATACTACGTATTTTTCCAGTGTAAACAAAGTAACTAACAACAACATACATCCAACAAATAGGTATATGTCTCTATCAACTGAAGAAGGCAGCGAGTATACTCGTATTTGATACTACGCCACGCTCTAGAGCAGTTGTTGGTACAGGTTACGGAGTACAATGTAGCTTATTATGCTCAGCTCACCATCAAAATATTAAGCAGCCCATTTTTTGAATAGATTTAACCTTTGAATCAAGTCTTGCGTAGCTTTACTTCTTAAAGATTTTTCTTTACATAATTTGCAAAATTAAAAAAAGTAATACTCCTTCAAAACAGCAGTAAACCCTTCACTGAAGAATGAAAAGCCGACAATAAGAAGTTAATTATAAATTCCGTTTATTTTGTGTTAAAAGCCCATCTTGTAACAAGGTAATTCTCGTGTAAACCGGCTTAGTCTGTGAACGAGACGGCGAGCCGGAAGCAACTCGCTCCGTGCCTCTCCCCAATTTAAATTGCGTACCTACCGCAGACCTGCTAGCTGTCTTATATAGCTATTATACCTCTACACAGTCTACGTATCGAATTTCAAAACAGTTTCAAAGGTATTATTTTGATTAAAATACTTAGATTTGATACTCGACGCGTCTTTTATGATTCACGTTAGGGTGCAAAGTGAAAAATGATCAACTAACGTTAACTTTACGTCAACTATTGCTTGCGACATCCTACTGAAAGCATGTAACGCAATATCAACTGTAGTTTAAAACTTTATCTACTGTTTGGAACAGACGTCATGATTGGCAGTGTGCTTACGGCACGTAGGTAGTAGTCACAATAATGTAGTACTGGCAATAAAAACTCCAATTCAGAATCTCATTACTTGAGAACTAATAATACCTACAGAACGAGCAAAGCTTACGACTATGAAAAGAGGAATCTTAGTAATGAAACACGAGGATGAAATTGTAGAACTCGTTTTATATGAGTGCAGTGGAGTAGAGAGTGCAATAAAATCCAATATCGCAGCTCGAACTTTTAACTCGGCGAGAGCTGAAAAAACATTAAAAGCCACTTCGCTGCAGTTTTTTGCCTGAAACGACGGATAATTCTATTTTGACGCTGTCCGAGAGTGCGCCACACATATTCATAAAAAATTAAAATGCATATTTGATGGATATTTTATGGCTATCTTCGACGTTTGTAAGCACCAATCCGGGATGTGTCCATTACTGATTCCTGTTTTACAATTTTGCATTGCGATATACATCAGGGTTACGTTTAGGTAACTGATAGTCAGGCGCTGTCTTTATAGGATGACCTTATGTTTTGATTATAAATGCATTTGTCAACGATATTTCCTGAGTATTCAAATAAACCTGACAATGGTGCTAATTCCTGTAAATACCATCTAATTTTATTTTAAGTTATATCTGTCATTTTCTTATCCGCCGAAAAGGAAAGGGACGGGTAATCGACAAGCATAAAATTTATGGAACACACGTCAATTTTAAGCACAAATCTAAACCAACCGTCTAAAAATTTTACATCCGTCAATAACCCGGCACAGTTAAGTAGACAGCACGTCAAACGGATTGCATACCAGCGACGTACCTTTTGATTCGCCCGGGTTATTCATTCATTCACTCATTCTTCCTAAAATTAAGAGCTGTGAATCATCCGTCCCTTTCCTTTTCGACGTATATGAAAATGACGGATATAACTTTAAATAAAATTAGGCGGTGTCTGCAGGAATCGGGGCCAATATTATATTATATATAGATTTCAAATGTTTTATCTGCCCTTTTAAAAGACTTACTACACCTTCGATGGGATCTGTCAAGGTGGATGGAGTACTTGCATTTTAAGGTTAAGTATTGCACTTCAATAGTCCCCTTAGTATGGCTCTGGTCACAAGCTGACTAACTTTATCACTGTTTCAATAGAAAAACTAGGCTACGAGCATCGGAAAAACACTTTATCTAAACGGGATAACTCGATTTTTTGTACATATGTACACATATAGATAAGCTTTGGTATCGAAGCGGGACCGTCGTCGTTTGTATGGTAAAGAGCATATCGTTTTAAGTTAAAAAAGGCCTTTTCAGCACACCGGAAGAACCTCGTTTCGCGTATCGATCAAATTTCACACGATCTCCCACTAAAATCACTTATGAACCTACGTATACATATATACGTAAGTGTAGGTGAATTTAAGTCCCGGTTCAAATGAAGGGTGCCAGTGAGTGAAGAGGAACACGCTTTTGTAAATATACCACACATAATAGGCCATAGAAAAACTTCAAAGGCGTGTGTGTAATCAGCAACCTACACAATAAATCCCAAAATGTGTCCATAAATACACATGTCTATACATCTATATCTAAATACAATTAGATTTTCTTTTTCATTTTTATAAAAAATAACCTCGTTGAATTTGGCTCGTGTATTAGGCGTGTCAGTATATGTCAAGCTATGTTCGTTTCAGACAGTTTGATGATATCTGTTTACCGACTCCGCCGGCGTGGTCGACGATTTCCTCATTCAGCGCTTATCGCTATCGACAAACGAGGGTCGATTAATTCCTACAAATATTATCGCGCCCAACAGGGCATCCTCAGGCATGTTGTCCTAAATTTTGTAACGGGTGAGAGCCCATTTGTCCAGCCAAGTAGGTAATTACTTATACGCCATTTGTGGCAAATCTACAATCTCGTTAAAAAAAAAGAAAAAATATGTGTGTTGGCAACTAGGTCAGCAGTTTAGTGTACTATGTATGTATTAGTCATCATCATCATCTCCCGTGCGTTATCCCGTTTTCACGGTTTCACTTACCTCACCTGAAGATTTGACAGGTTCGGTTTTATACAGAAGCGACTGGCTGTCTGATCTTCCAAACCGCGAAGGGAACACCAGCACGATACAGGTTAGGTTACATATGTATCAGCATTGTATTTATACAGGGTGTTAGTGACATCGTAACGAATACTCAGAGGGATGATTCAGACCATGATTCTGAGTTAATATCAAGTGGAATTTTCCGTCGCAAAATTCATGTTATTTTTTTAGTTTTTTTAAATTATTTTCAATTCTATACTTTTGCGATGGAAAATCCCACTTGATATTAACTCAGAATAATCAGCTGAATCATCCCTCTCAGTATTCGTTACGATGTCACTTACACCCCATACAAGTACATACAGTAGCCATACAAGTAGGTATGGGTGTTAGTGACACTGTAACGAATACTGAAGGGGATGATTCAGACCATAATTCTGAGTCGATATCAAGTGGAATTTCCTGTCGGAGAAGTCATGAAAATTTTAGAGCTTATTTAAATTATTTTCCGTTCCATACTTTTGCGACGGAAAATTCCACTTGATATCAACTCAGAATCATGGTCTGAATCATCCCCTTCAGTATTCGTTACAGTGTCACTAACACCCATACCTACTTGTATCATGGCCTGAATCATCCCTCAAAGTTTTCGTTACGATGTCACTAACACCCTGTATAAATTTTGGGGGACCCCTGTACACATTTAGTTCTTGTGAGTGTATAATATCCGAAAAGAGGATTTATCTCTCCATCCGAGAAACAACCTGGGATATTTCTGGAACACAACTAGTAGGGGAAAGTACCTATAAACATTTAGAACTTATTTGATAACCAAAAATAACGGCCTCCGTGGTTAAGTGGTTGAGCGTTGGGCTCACGATCCGGAGTCCCCGGGTTTGAATCCCGGTGGAGACATATCCCAAAAATCACTTGGTGATCCCTAGTTTGGTTAGGACATTACAGGCTGATCACCTGATTGTCCGAAAGTAAGACGATCCGTGCTTCGAGGCACGTTAAGCCGTTGGTCCCGGTTACTACTTTACTACTGATGTAAGCACGTAGTCGTTACATGAGTCATGTCAGAGGCCTTTGGCGGCTCAATAACCCTGACACCAGGGTTGATGACGTTGGTAATCCACCTCACAACCCACACGATAAAAGGAGACCGCATTCTCGCTCCTACAAACTTCAAACATACACGCCCACTCACTAATAATTATCGGGACCAAAAGTCACCTTTAATGTGTTGTTCTTTATTTATATAAGAAATATATCTTTATTTCTTGTTTATCATTTAACGTAAAAATATCTACACGTTTCAGCGAATCCGGCTACTATTTTACTTGAGTACGATCGTAGTCGTTAAATTAGCGATGTCAGAGGTATCTGGCGACTCTGGTTGGTCATCGACCTCACTCACACAAGAAAAGAAGATCCGAACTGGTGCCGATTCTGTCTGGCTTACAAAAATTAGAGCAAGCAAGAGATAGAGATACAAATATAAAAATGAAATTACATAATACAGCTCGCGGCTATATGCACTCACAGCAATTTTCACCTGAGCTTGATAAAATTAAATGAATATCTATATTATGTTTATGTATAAGCTGTAAAATTTAAAAATAATCTTCTTTGTACTGTTACTTTATGTTTTATTAAAAAATAATGTAAGTAATACATGTTTCAATGAAAGTTTCTGTATATTTGGACCTTTTTGAATGAATGCGAGAGTTCATTTTATTCATGACACAAAGAGAACATTTTTTCCATGAAAATAGACATAAGATGCACACGTATATAGAGGTATTTTTAGTATCCTAACAATGTAACGTAGGAACAGACGGAATTCTTAATAGAAGCACGGAGGTTGTTGAACTTAGGTTGAACTTAAATGAATTAAACTAACAATTACCTAGTACGAATGCAATTTATTAATAATTTTTAACTCACTACTGTCCGGAGGATATAGGCAAAAACTAGCCTAGAATAGCTATCAAATATTTGTTTAAAATACATCACACAGAGTGCCAAGGCTATGTCTTAAAAAATCCTAGCGATTTTATGTATAGAATGTGTTATTGTGTACACTCAGAATACATCATTGACCAAATTGGAGATGCCATTAAAAAAGGTTCAGTACGATCTACTCTGAACGCTTGATGAATGTGGAGGAAGCAAGAGAAGTATGTCAGGATCGAAGGAAATGGAATTCCATAGTCTCTGCTTACCCCGGTGGGAAATAGACGTGAGTTTATGTATGTAATGTATGTAATGTATTGTTAGAGTTACTGGCATTTTTGTCTGTTTAGATAGATCTGCATAAGTACCTTTATATTTTTAACTAAGTGGTTTTTTAAATAGCAAAATGTCTGCGAAACATTAGCACGCATCCAAAAATCCCAATTATCAAATCATTTACTTCATGGCTTCATGAAATCGAAACGTACGAAAAAGAAAAAATCGTCGCCGAAAAAATCGCCGCGTCACCGTCATGCTGCTCACCGCATTGAATTCCGTAGCAGCATAAACATATCATAACAAGTTCATGACTATAACCCAATTGGGGTAGTATTAGTACATTCATCGCAAGATGAATTACGTACCCACACTTCACCGAGTTTTCTGTTAGACCAACGTGATAGGCGAGTCGTCGTATCGCCGTTTGTAATAGTCGAACCAACTGTGGCCGGCCTAAAGGATTTTACATACTTATTATTTTGCTGACCAACAAAGGTGTCAAGATGGATCCCGACAGAAAGACGTACTAGCAGTTGCTGCTATGAAAGTAGACAGGGAAGGCGTCGCTGAAGAGGAAGGCATAACAATGATACGTAACAAGCAATGATTCACAATTCAAAAATTCACAAAACAAAACACTTTAATTGTATCATAAATAGTAAGGCATAACATACTTTCTTGTGGCAGTTTAGTCCAAAATTCCTAAATAGGGACTGCAGCAAGGTAATAGTTCTTTTCGTCAATATATAACAAGACAGTAAACCCAATTGACAAATAAAAAAAATAACCTGAAAATAAACCTATGACTAAATACTCCAATAAGTACTTGAACTTACCATGCTGTGAAATAGAAACCGGATTTGATAATAGAAAGCGGTGTAGTAACAAAAATTCGTAAAATCATTCAAATCAGAAACTTTAGAAATTGGGGCGTTCCGGAAAAAGGGAGAAAATCAATGACATTTCCGGTATACTGTAGCAAATACCGTAATCTAGTAGAGCTCTTTAGAAGCACCTGTCCAACCTGAACACGTAAAGGTGAATTAGCTTCAGTTTCAAACTTCGCTTTAGTTATTGAATATTCATAACTGGATACAAGTAGTGGTATACGTACTTCGACGGAAACACATTTACAACAACTTAAGTGTAGCTAGTTTATAAATTGACAGCAGCACCTATAGTTTCCGCTTTGAGAATTCTACATCGTCAAAGGGGAGATTTAGATTGTAACATTTTATTTTATTTTAGAACGTGTGCAAACTTCTACTATTCGTTCTCGGGCCAGAATAGTTTAGATACAATAGATCAGATGGATATCGGAAAAGATGTAGACCCAAAAAAATGGCGCAACGATCTCGATACCAACTGGACAGATTGGTGGCAGTTCGAAAATCGTGATGTGTGGAAGGATGAAGGGGACGCTTTTACCTAGCAGTGGTACAATATAGGATTTATAAACAAAAAATATATTAACATTTTTAGTTAATATAAATGAACATAGCAATAATGAAACAATGCTAATTATGATTCATGAAATCGGATGTACGGTGAATAATCCCTGTCATTACATGTGGACCAGTTGTTAACATAATTCATTCGTGAGGTACTGCCTCGTCGACTGTACTGCAGCCCCCTATGTTTTTACACAGGGACGACCTAAGGGAGTTTGAGGCCTAGTCACACTAGTCACAGTATTGTTAGGTTTTTAGAGCCGACATAAAAAGTTATGTCATGAAAATATGACCCACTGAATTCGTCTTAAAGTTTGAATTCCTATTTGGATAATTGTTATCGCGTAGTTTCGAGCATATGTTCCCAGTTAATGGCACTATGTTCGGCCCTAATTAATACATGGAACTTGGTTGGTGTTAACGGGTATTTGCTATATACCTGTGCCTACCCACTCACGGATACAGGCGTGGTACTATGTATGTTATAGAAATAGGTCAAATACAAAGTAAGTATAATTTTTTATTTCAATATGTTTCTTGGATGCATGGTCCAAAACAAGTAAATGTTTGTTTACGCGCCGTAGAGTACCTAATGCAGAGCCTGCTACGTGGAGATTTAAAACCAAAGACTTTAAAAGGTTTTGCGTCAAATTTATTGCAAGGAAAAACATTCCTACGTGCAAAATTTTGACTATTCTGTGTGTTAGATAACTTATTTAGATAAGAACATTGTACTTATCAGTCGCTTGGGATCTTACTGCTCCAATTGTTATGCCATGTAATGAATGTAGGAAGTCAAATAATGTTCATAATGGGACTAGAGTAATAAAATTTAAATATCCGAGATATTACCTACAATGTGTCAGATGTATGCTAGAATGAATTGTTTTATTCGTCAAATTTTGCGACATGTTTTGCGAGACTATTATTGTACTTAATATCCTTAAAAAACTAATATATCGCAATAAAGTTGCTAGTAAGTATTATGCCTCCTTTAAGCTCTTCCTTTGTTTTATATCTATCTTGTGCACATATTTCAATTTATTCCCATGGTGTTTGTAAGCTTAAATAAACCTATCCTCTTAGCAACTGGTTGCATCCCTGGCTCAACATTCTAGCTGACGGTGAAGCGCGGAGACGTGTTCTTTTGTGCGGATTCTCTGGTGCCTGCATTTTGTATGCATGCACGGCTCATTTCATACACCGCGCCCATTGTCATTCCAATTAAGGTTAAATAAAGTGACACTTTTCTGCACGCCTTTACCAACCGTTGATTTTATATGCAATCAAATGACATAGTATGAAATATGGAGGAAGCGCCGCGCGGAAATCATTTACATAGAGCATGCAGCTTCAAATTCACCAGCGTAGAGCAAACTGTGTACGAGTAGGTACCCCCCCCTTCCGTTTTCGTGAGATTTTGCATCTCGTCGCATCTCTAAAGATAAACAGGCAACTACACAGAGTTTCAACTAGTTGCAACACTCAATTTATTAAATTGTACACGTGTAAAGTTAGCTATGAAGTTTAAATTCGTGACATGTAGTAGGTACTTATATTTGTAAGGCTCCATATAGAGACTGGAGTACCAAACCTAAAGTATTGTTTTGGATTTATTGAACCACATTAGGTACCTAATCGATTGTATTCATAGGGTAGATAACAATATTCAAATGATATAATCGGACCGTATATACGCGTATCAGAGTACAAAACGATGAACTCGTCAATATGTAACCGCGGGCTATTGTTATGTTATTCATAATTAAAAATCGTAAATCGAAGTAAATGAGTCACAACGAAAAATGCGGTTGATTTCTGATTGTTGTAAACTGGCTTTTATTTTTAGGTTAGCATGTTATAATTTATTTTTGATTTGCAGTTATCTACCCTATTGTGTTTTTATTGTGGTAACATAGCTCAGCATTTTTTCCACCAACATGACAGGTACCAAGGGTTGGAACAATTCGTGGTTTTGAGTACCTAGTAGGTTTCACAGAATAGGTTAAGTTCATGGATATATAAAATATCATAATACGTCAAGGATTTTGTGTTTCCTCGAACTGTTCACGTATTTAATTCAGACAAATTTTACACCTTCTGTTCTCTATGCAAAATAAGTATTTTGTTGAAATCTCCACATTTACCTAACAGACAGCTTATGTAAATATTTTTCTTTTGTTAGAATATTTGCACATGTAAGTGTGTGCGTAGTACACATGTATGATATTGTTGTTAATTTTACATGCGTTGTTCGCAAATTGGGAGCAAGAATCAAGAAACTGTATCGTCAGGGTATGTTGTTCTCTGTACCTACTGAACATTTGTTTTCAAATTTTATTTATCTACCTACACTCTATAGTAACTATCCGTGTTTTTCTTTGGTTTATCACCTATCTAAAAATGAAATATAATGTATAAGTAATAAATAAATTGGGCAATATGCATAATGCCCAATTATAATAGAAATAATGAAGTTTATCGGGCGATAGAACTAGTCATTATTCATAATTCCCGGACATTACGAATAATGTCCGGATTAATCGCTTGGTCATAACATATAATGTATAAAACGTTTATTTAAGAATTTTATCACTAATCGCCATATTGTACGCCAACTTTAAACTCTTATTGGTATCTGTCCTGTTATTTACACTTTCTGTTCGTAATTTCAAACCAAGGTTGAAGTATAATAATCCTTTACCCAAAACAGTATGGCCTTTAATGCTTAGTTTTATAATTACCATTTAATTTTACAGCAGAAAACACTGAGCAGTCGTCACCGCGGTCAAGAAACAAAGCATTAGTTCCGGGTGCCGTCAGGACGCGTATAAAAGAATATGTTGCGTCAATATTTCGACATTCGGCATCTGTGAGTGTTATGAAAAATGGTACGTGCAGTAGAACTGGTTGTTTTGATACTGGTCTTGGTGGCGGCAATGGTAGTCGCCCAGAACACCACCACCACAGCGGCACCAACCACCACGGCAGCACCGTCGAAGCCTTTAGGAGTAAGACTGTATTTCTGTATTTTTGTCAATTACGGGAATTATATCCAGTAGGCAGATGAGAGATAACGAGAGATAGTCGAGGTTTGTTGGTAGGGCTGGTAGAAGACCTAGAAGGACCTGCATTGACCAAATTGGAGATTTTCTTTGATAAGGTTTAGTACCGTCTACTCTGAAAACGATTGGTGAATGTGGAGGAATCAAGAGAAGTCGCAAGTACGCACTTTCATCAAATAAGTAACTATTTTTAAAAAGTCGCCTGTGCTTAAATAAGATATAACTTTTCCCCATCATGATTAATGGCTCATATTGTTTGTTAATACTGATTTTGTTTTCTTTTTCAGTTTTGTGCATCCATTTTCAGAGGAGTAAGTTTGTTTTTTTACTATATATCTAATAGATACCTACTTCCTATTGAAAAAAGACTCATCCACATTTCTCTGAAAACAAATTACGGCTTTTGTCAATTTCGTATCTTATTAATTCGGTATTTATATTTAAATTGGTTACAATTATTGGTTTCCACTATTTACTTTCAACCTACTTTCAATTTGTGCCTTTTAACGTGCCATTTAAAGCTTCTTTTGATCTATCATTTTCTAGCCCTATCAGGGGTAAATATTTTATAAAACTGTATAATATTAATTAATTTACATTTAACATTTTAAATGACCACAAAATAGTAAGTATTATTTTTGAGTTTGGTATCTACTTAGTCAAAATTAAATGTCCGCGTTGATGCCTGTAATTAAGTTTAGTTAGTTTTAATTAGAAACGATAATAATAATATATTATCTAGAATATCTTATAGCTGCCTTTTTTACGTATTAATGAAGGAATATGCTTTTATTATATTTCTTTTTTTACAGGTAGAGCAGGCAGCTGAAGGTTTTCTCAAAGCAGTTTTTGGTGTTTTTGGAGGATAAACATTTTACAGTGATCGTCGACGGATTATATGTTTACCTACTTTCTACAAATACCTACTGGTTTTTAATATATTTTGTTATTGTTGAAGGGATTAATTGTTTTTGTTCAAATTCTACCCAAAACTACAAATCAATAGTTGTACCTAGGTATATGAGTATTGTGAAAAACATCAAAACGAGAACATTTAAAATACAGATGCAGATGTTTTTAAATTTTCCTCGATCAGGCGTGTGAGAATTCACACGATAATATACTTACTTACTAGTCAAGTGTAAGTATCACCTGCCACGTAAGGAACACAAAAAGTTGGCATTCGAGATCAACTTTGGTAGGTACGAAATAAGATTTATTTTTCCTGGGACCGGACAAAAAAAATGTTGTCTTTCACAGTCGCAGTCGTAGAGTTCTGGGATTAATTTAATCAACTTTATGAGATACATAGAACTCTATTTATTTGAATATTAGTAAGTACTTTGCAAAATACTTACCATAGTTTTTTACTAATAAGTCTATTAGAAAAATTAAATAAAAACTACATCTGTAAAATATATTTACTTTATATTTTAGGGTCCACTTACCTAATCTGAAGATTGGACAGGCCCGGTTTTATATTGATTGATTCAGAGCAAAACCATTCCTGATAAATAAAAAATAGATTTTATTATAGGTAATAAAAACGAGACCAAAACATGATGAAATGATAAATGAGAGGAGCCGTGGTACCCTAGCTGGTAGAACGCTTGCCTCTCACTTTAAGGTCGCCAGTTCGAATCCAGCACAGACCTAAACCAATCATTATCGAATTTGTTTTCGAATTCAAGTTTGGATCATAAATGATTATCAGGTGCTCAGCGGTGAAGGTAAACATCGTAAAGAAACCCACATTACCGAGAAATGCATTTTCTGAGGCATGTGACCATACCTGTATAATATTGGTCTGGTTTTCCCTTCGCGGGTTGGGAGGTCAAAGAGGCAGTCGCTTCTGTAAAAAACCGGATCTGTCAAATCTTTAGGTTAGGTAAGCGGACACTGTGAAAACGGGATAATGCTAGGGAGCTGATGATAGGTAATCAAAATACACTTACGCGATTTCTTAGAGTAGAATGAAGGGTGTTTTTTACTTAAGTATTGTATATTTGTCTCAAATGGTTTTCACTACTTGGGTGAATGCACTACTTACTATATGTACGTATGAATATTCAAGTTAATATTCAGTACAGTATTCCCAAATCTAAGACAAGGTTATGGCTGATCATCAATAGATGAAGGACGCCTGTCATAGCCACTATATAAAAGAATTTGAACTGTTAAAAACTAGGCAGTATAGTGAAAACACCGAATATGACGGCACTAGGAATTGTCATTCTGGTTGTAACTGTTCTGATCGTGGGGTCAAGTACTGACAACGCGACTACACCTGCTGGCCATGGCCCTAAACCCACACCGCCGCCGCCGACCAAGCCTGGAGTAAGTGTACCTACACACATTATATTACATTTTTATATTATATTTCATAATATAGTCGTTATTTATAATCTTTGCAACTTGGCTAAGAAATAATTAATAGACTACTTCACATATTAAATTGTCCTTTCCAATGATGAACTATTTGGGTGACAGGAACGAATTTATCACCACATGGTTCATCGTAATCATCTTATGACGGCATGTTAAGCTGTTGGTCCCGATCATTACTAACTGATATAATTATAATTACGTAGTCATTACATGAGTCATCTCAGGGTTCTCAGGTGGTTCAATAATAACCCTGTTTTCTCAAGCAATATATCTTTGATTTGCCCACATCTTTTATGAGTTAATGAGGGTGATAACCCACCTCACACGATAGAAGACGATCTTATGACGAATGGGGTTCGTTCAGGGCATGGTATAGCTACAGATTAAAATCCTACTACGGAAAAATCACGCTCTAAAAAATTAAACAATAAAATAGGTATATATCTCTAAAAAATCTTCCGAATAGTGATAATAGTATTTATAAGATAGGCGTGGGCGTATGCCAATTTTTTTAAACTTATATTTTTTTATAATAGGCTTAAATCAACTAAGTAACACAATAACCTTGAAATAAAAAATAATCCTTTATCTTATTAAATGCGACGTTAAAACATTGTTTTATGTGGGAAAACAAGTTGAGAATCCCAACTACGCGACCTAGTTACGTCGGATTATTGCCTACACCACGGAACAAATTTCCAACAATTCCAAGTAATTTACACCAAACAACATCTATTCACAGGCCCTCGCTAGTCTAGCCAAGATGATAATCGATATACCCATGGGAGTAGTGGAGGCGTTCAAAGACGTAAGTTTACTTTACTATTGTATAATTTGGTAGATATAGAACGTTATGACGATTGCCGGGAGCTAATTTTGACGATTAACAGAATCGACACCAGGTATTTTCCTTTCATGGTCAGGAAGGACAGTTCTAGAAAGTTCCACGCTGCAAATCATCTACTTATAGCGTAAGACGACTAAGGAATCTAAAAGCAGTGTCCCTTTACAGTGCATCATCATAATTCATGTAAGAGCGTATGTTGGTGTAACATTCTTCATTCCTGTCTATCAAGGGTCAATTCTTTGACCTCCTTATAAGACACGACGTTCGCCTTCTCTTTAATTTGTTCCATGTAAGCCTATGCCCAGCAGTGGGCGTCGTACGGCTAATGATGAAGCTCTTCTTAGTCTTCCCTATGCTCTCTTTCCTACTGTGATGTTTTTAATAAATTCGTGCCTTATTAAGTACACAATACTACAATACTACTTACAATAGTTACAGTGCATCATAATCTAAATCGCGAAGGACACCGACCCCAAAAGTGTCTATAGTGCTCTGCCAATTCGCAGCTCTGTCCATTGGTATAGAAATAAGGGACATGTGACTATGTATGTATGTACTCAAGTATGTAGTTTATTTTTTAATTTTCGCAGGGTGCCGATTTGATTGAGAGCGTGATTGTCACAGTGATGCGGGGACTATTTAAGTGACAATAAAATGTGTTTTTGTCGTTTGGTCGGTGTAACTACGTAATAAGTTCACTATTTAAAATATAAGCTAAGTACCTAAATATAATTTTGTCGTTGCTTAATGTCAGTAGTAAGTAGTGCCCTTAATTGTTTTAATAAGGTTTTAACTGATTTTTATCACAATATGTATATTATTATCAAAACTATTACAATTTGGTATAGTTACAATAATAAATAGGACATTTTAATTTTTCGATCATAGTGAATCTCGATCTTGCTGTGGGATAGATGTCATTAAAAGAGCTTTTTCATAATATCATATTTATTTCGATTTTTATATGGCCTTTATACTTTTTGTACAAACTACACAAATATTAATTTGATCAAAAACTAAAAAGGTAATCAAATATATCTTACATGTCTACCTCATTGTTCATCAAACTGATGAATTCAAATGAATTGTACGTAAGTATTCAATAGATTCAGACATATTAGATATTTATTTAGAATCGTTTTTAATTTTTGCATTCAATCAGACTAGACGCATTACCCTTTTTAGAAACATATCATAGACTTTGAATTGCAATAACTGGTAAACTTAAATGTAAACAGGGTATAAAAACTAATCAAACTTGAATATCAAGTTAACTTTAAAGTAACACGGGCACGGGCGATGCCTATCACACATGTATATTTACATCTCATGCATACCACTGCTACGATATATCCAAATTAGTAGAACCCAAGACATAATATTTTACCTAAACATTTACTCGAATATCTTCAGGCAAAATTAATAAAATCTTTCTAAATGTCCGAGCTCATCTCACATTGCATCATAACAACATCAAATCAGTCGCCCATGCATGTGTTTGCACTAAAATAAACATAACAACAAAATAATATGTATTCTTTTCCGTCGAAATGTACTTATTTTTGGTAAATGTCTATGTATTCATAAATGCGTAGAAAAATATATTCATTTATAATTTATACGTTAGCATTAGAAACAAAATGAGGAATGATTGGAAAAAAATATATCATAGTTATAATACATGTCGTATAATGTACCTAATTATAATACCTACTATTAAAAGTAATGGTGGGGTAAAGATTGAACATAACTAATTGTACATCGATCATTCATTGGATGCATTCAAACATTCGTTTAGACGTGAAATAAAGTGTACTTTTCAATTTATATAAACAATTAAGTAGTTTCATTTTTCAGTTTCTAAAGACGAGTATAAATCCCAAATAAGGATAATGAAAAAACATTGTTTTGAAAACTTTTCTGTTGACAGTGACGAAAAATTTAAAGCTCGCGCTTCGACCGACATCGAGTCTTAGCGAGACAGTAATAAATTGACTCCTACTGATAAGCATTTTAGAGATCATTAGCGCCTTCCAAGCGAATACTTTACTGTCCTTATTTGACTAGACCATTCGGTACGTTCACGTTGATGTAAGTGTTGGCGAAGTTCTGCGGCTTCTTGTCGTTGTCCACTGAGAGGGTGATGTAGGTAGGGTTGGTCACTGCGCTGGGCTGCACGTTCTTGGCGTTGTTCTCCTTGGTGCCGAACACGTCATCAGTTTCCTCGTCGATGCGCGGGCACATGTTCAAGTACGGCGAGGAGTTGCCCTCCTGGTCCGACTCCGACCCGCTCCTTGGGAGGTTATTCAAGGTCAACATCGGCGTAGACTCCGACCCGTAACTATTCGCCTCCGATACTCTAGGGGTCAATTTCCGAGCGTCAAAATCGAATTTGGTGCCCTGAGCGCGTGGATTGAATACTGTTTGTCGTGATGCAGGACTCATTTGTAAGTAGCCTTCGTCGTCTGAAACATATCGATGACACAATTTTATTAGTCACGGACGCTGAAGCAGGTAGTTAGACGACCGTGGAAACAAATTGTTTTGTATTATTTTGACAAACATCGACATTGTTATATGGAAACGTCTCGCTTTGGATTAGTAACACAAGTCCGAGCCACACCGAGCGTTACACACAAAGCATCACAACACACCCTTTACCACAGATCTTCGCTTGATCACCGGGTGGAGAGTTCCATTTCGTCTGCTGAACGAAAGTATATTTATATCGTTTACATTTAACTAAAAACAATGTAACATAATATTATTAATCTTTTCCAACCGTCTGGGGCATGAAAAATAAGCGAGTACAAAATATAGAAACAAAATATAGTGAATTTTATGTGACTATATACACAGTGCAGAGCTGTGGAATGCCATCTGACTTTCACTTTACCTTTATTTATCTCTTCTGAATCAGCATAAAATAGTAATATAACATTTAATGACGAATTTATGATTATTAACATAGAAACTGTTTTTAATAGATAACTAAGTATAGGTAAGGAACAAGTAATGTTTTATCATTAAAAGGCAGACGTTCACAATGAATGATCACTTCGAATATAAAATGTAGCCAATCAGTTTATTACAATGTAATACCTTGACCTTCTAAACCTTGTTAATCTTTATCTAACCCGATACAGTTATAGATGTCTGGTTGATAAGGGATAAGTCTATGCCCAGTGGGATGTATTAAAAAGTTAATTTCAATGGAACTTTTCCAAGCCAAACAATTATTGATAACACAAAATAAATAAGGACTGTTCTATGGAAACTGATTAATTAGAAGTTAAATTCCAAAGAATATTATTACGTCATCAAAATGAGAAAAAAGTCCGAGAAGAAAATACTGTCAATTATAGTCGTTACATAAGCCATGTCAGGGGTCTTCGGTTGCTCGGAAGTAATCCTTACACCAGGTTTGATAAGGTTGGTCATTGATATCACAACGTTAATCAAATAAAATAATAATAATTTTAAGAAATGCATTATGCTACACTGAAATCTGGGCATAGCACAACCCCTACCAACCTCAACCCCTCTTTGGTCTTCAACGGGATCTGCCTGGGTTCCGCTATCGCACGCGGTAGAAAAAATATACTGGGCTTCAACCAATAGACACACTAGATCTTGAATATGTAGATAAACGGATATTGGTCGAAGCCCGCGATATAAGTCTCGTCGTTTGTGATAGCATACCGTCAGACCCAGCTGAGTGGGAGTGTTTAGTCGTTTTGGTCCGCGGTTCGAATCTATTAAATGGGTCGTTTCGCATAACGGTGTGAATCGCCGAAGAGCTTTTTTGTAATGGGTCATCATCATCTCATCACTCGTATCAATGCGGTACGACACGACTTATTCAAAAAGAGATTCGCACCGCGGTCACACCAGAATGGAGATGGAATGTTCGCCTTTGAATCGCGTCAGCTCAGTATCCTGAAGCCATTCATATTAAACCCATAGCAGTTGTATATTTTGATGATATAATTACCATGCGGCAGCTGCGTAGGCGTAGGCGGGAAGAAGCTTCTGGCGTCGTTGACATAGTGGTGCGGGCTGGGGGTCACCAGGTTATTGTAGTCTGGCGCGCTCACCATGTCCAAGTAATCTTCCTCGCCAGCGTGCTTTGCGTTCATGTCTGCGTACATCGCGTTCAGGTCCACGTAGTGCTGGAAGAGGGAGAAGATTTGATAGAACTACACCCTTAAGGCGTGAGTGCGAGCGAGACAGAAAGGCCGTGCGCTCCTTCTTAGCGGCTTACGACCATCATCATCATCAGCCTATTAACGTCCCCACTGCTGGGGGGCCTTCCCTATGGATGGCCAGGGAGATCGGGCCTTAAACCATCACGCGGGCCTAGTGCGGATTGATGGTTATTAACGACTGCTAATGCAGCCGGGACCAACGGCTTAACGTGCCTTCCGAAGCACGGAGGAGCTCGAGATGAAAACTTTTACCCATCCTATGACCGGCCTTTGCGAAAGTTGCTTAACTTCAACAATCGCAGACCGAGCGCGTTTACCGCTGCGCCACCGAGCTCCTCAACTCGGCTTACGACCATTTAAGACTAAATAAAGACCCAGATTGATGCGAGGCGGAGAGTGACCATTCTTATTCGTAAAGTATTATTCTTTATTCTATGATCTAAGCTCAAAGTTTAAGGTTTCATTTCCGATGGGGACATTGTCTAACCACTTTGTGAGACTGTCCTTTGTTTAGTTAGTAAATTGCAGGCTATGTGCTTCAGTGGATACGTTAAGCTGTGGTCTCAGCTACAGACCAAACACATTCATGGATTAATACTTCCAACTTGTTGAAACCTCAACACGCTCCACTGCACGTTGGTGGAGATTTTTGGACTAATACAGATTCGTCAAAATTTTCAAACCGGCTAAAGGCTTCCGATTTGCCCTTACAACAATTACCACCAACCAAAAATTACCTTACAACTATTAACACGCGCCAAAATCCGCGATCGATTTCTCATAATTTGCCATCAAATAAAATTAACAACTTTGTTTGTATAGGAACTATATTCAACTCACATTCCGAACGTTGTCCTCTAAGAAGGACCCAAGGAGCTCTTGCAGCTGAGTGAAGGTCGGCCGCGCCGTCGGCTTCTGTGACCAGCAACGTTTCATCACGTCGTATAATCGCTCGTCAGCATACGCTGGTTTCTCTAGTCTGTGTCTGGTGGAATTCAGAGAAGGATATGACATGTAAGTATATATTTGTATACTTTGAAAGAGACGAGATATGCCTTCTAGCTAAGTAACGTTAGTTATTATTCAATTACGACCTGTTTCAGCATTTGCCTGCCCACAAGATGTCTGGCAGATAGGCAGTCAGATAGTTTATCAGCAAACGCAGAGCAGGGAGTTTAAAAAAGCCACATCAAAGCAAATACTTAAAAAGCAATAATGTAATTTGACATTTGCACATATAAAAAAGTGCGCAGTGTCAACAAATGTCAAAGAGCAATATTGCTTTTTAGATGAATTGCTTCAATGTGGCCGTTTAACCCCCCAGTTGTGGTGTACCAATGATATTACGTATTATAAAATATCGTTGTGGTGTATACACAGTATACTGTTACAGCCTCGATACACACATTACGCCATCTAGGTAGATTAGAACAAACTAATATCCTATGGCGTTTTGGAACTACGTAAAATCTAAACGTGGCTCTAGAAATATAAAAAAACTAGTGATGAATGGGGAATCGTTAAGTGATGATCAGTGTGCTAAAGAGTTAGCAAAATATTTCCATTCGGTATACAGAACGGAGCGAGCTGAGTTGAACGTGGATGCGGCGATAGAGGCGGTGGGGGGCGCCAATGCCGCGGCGCGCGTGCATTTGCAGCGACTGCAATTGCACGACGTTCAGAGTGCCCTACGACAGCTCAAACCGAAGAGATCCGCGGGACCGGACGGTATCCCGCCTTTCATATTTAGGGATTGCAGATGGGTATTGGCGGAGCCATTGATGTACATATACAATCAGTGTTTGGAGTCAGCTGTTTTCCCAGAAAAATGGAAAGTCACCCGGGTCGTCCCTGTACCAAAAGGAAGTTTAGGGACACAGGTGGAAGGATATAGACCAGTTGCAGTACTTTCGACTCCAGCAAAGGTATTGGAATCGGCAGTACATAGCAAAATACTGAGTCAGGTAAGCGCACAACTTTCGGATGCGCAACACGGGTTCCGGCCATCAAGGAGTACCACAAGTAATCTCCTCAGCTTCATGTCGGAAATAATACCTGTAGTAGATAGTGGAGGGAGGGTAGACGCGGCTTACTTTGATTTTAAAAAAGCCTTTGATCTAGTAGATAATGATGTGTTACTTAAAAAGTTGGCTAAAGTAGGCTTCACTCCACATTTACTTTATTTTTTTGCCAGCTATATGCAGGATAGGCAGCAGTATGTGGAATACGCCGGTTACACGTCGAAACCGTATTTTACAAGGTCGGGGGTCAGCCAGGGCAGTAACCTAGGACCCCTACTGTTCATATTAATGATTAATGACTTAGCAGAGGTGGTGGAATACTCAAAATGTCTCTTATTCGCTGACGATCTCAAACTGACACTTGCTATACAAGACATAGAAGACAACGACAGGCTTCAAAAGGACATAAATAATGTTGTGGCCTGGAGTAAGGACAACCTATTGCAGTTCAATACTTCAAAGTGCGCTACAATTACTTTCACAAGGGCGCGCACACCAGTTCTTTATAACTATTATGTTGATGGAGTTCAAATGGTAAGGGTCGATGAGGTCAGAGACTTAGGGGTTATGGTAAATACTGCATTATCATTTCGTGAACATATCACTATTTGCTGTAAAAAGGCATATAGAAAGTTGGGATTCATTCTTCGTAGGGTTCAACGTTTTACGAATATTAAAACGATCACCGCCTTATATAATACATTAGTAAGGAGCAACTTGGAGTGTAATCACGTCATCTGGTCTCCACATGAAAAAAAATACTCAGTCATGTTAGAGCGTATCCAAAATAAATTCATAAGGTATCTGTACATGAGATATTATGGCGTATATCCTTATTATCCAGTAATGTATCCGACACTATTCATTTTAGGAATGGTGGGTTATAATGAACTGAGAGTGAGAAGGGACTTAGCACTTGTTTCTTATATCTTTAAAGTGTTTAGGGGGAAATTATTTAATTCAGACGTGTTAAAATTGGTTAGTCTATGTGTACCGGACGGATACGTTAATCGGCGGCGGCGGCCGAAATTACTAGCTATACCGAACAGCAGGACTAATTTGCTGGATAAGGCGCCAATCACGCGGGCGCTCCGCGCTCTTAACCTTATAGCCGACGAGATGGATCTGTTTATCTGTAACCTGAGTGAATTCACAAAAATGATTTTATATATAATATCTTATAGACTGTAAAAAAAAAAAAAAAAATTCAAGCCTTGTTTTTGTATTACTACACTATCGCATTGGGATAAACCTGTAATGGTAGATGTAAGTGAGGAAATAAATAAATAAATAAATAAATAAATAAAAATATCACATAGATGTTGCTCCATACCATAATAATAATGTTGTTGAAAGTATTTTGCAACATGGAATATAAGAAAACTAAACAGTAGGGAGTTCTTAGTATAGTTCCGAATATTAACTCTACATTTTCAGATTGCTTCGCTGTAACTTACCCCTCACTTAACCATTGCAGAAGACTAGGTGGGCTAATGTTAGGGTAGGGTGTCTTGGCTAGTGAGAACAGTTCCCATAACACGATGCCGAACGACCACACGTCCGACTGCGTCGAGAAGATGCGATCTGTCATGCACTCTATCGCCAGCCACTTCACTGGTAACGGACTCTGGAAAGAAATAAATTATAAAAGTTATAAATGCAAATAACTCCGTCTATCTGTTACCTTTCCACGACTAAACCATTGGAAACATTCGTTTGAGAAATTTCTTATATAAATCGAACCCTATTAGGTACTTTGCGGGGAAATGTGGAAATAGAGGAGGGGACACCTTATTCTAACAGTGAGATTATAGGATCTATGATAGATACTAGCTAGATAGAATTTATAAGATAGCATTTATCAACGGTCACTTACATTTTCTTTCTTCTGGTATTCGTCGTTCTTATAAATACTTCTTGCTAAGCCAAAGTCACAAATCTTGACTATGTTGTCTTCTGCTAATAATATATTTCTGGCTGCCAAGTCGCCATGAAGCACCTGAAAATATAAAACGGTAAATTAACACAAGCAAGCCTAAAACATGCACATACATGAAATCACGTCTATCCCCGCTTGGGTTGGTTTCCCGTGGTCAGAGAACAAAAACGAAAAGAAAAACTTAAAATTATCAATGCTGCTAGTGGTTATTCCTAATGCAAAGGAAGGTCATGCTGTAATTAGATGGACTTATAGTCACTATGTTGTTTATCAAAGTTTTTAGAACCAATTCCATAAGTGTCTCGAACAATTATTGGTACCATTGATAGCAGGGGTTTGGGTTTGAGACATTAAGTCCAGCGAAGTTTTGCTTAAATATTTGAGCCAAACTATTCATAGGTATTTATATTTGTGTACATTAAAGTATTTACTTGTAGGTAAATATGGCTCCCTACCTTCCTACTAGCCAGGTACTCTTAAGCCCCCGGACGGCCAAGGTGAGCAGGTTCCAGTAACACAGCCGGTACAAGAAACGGCGTCCATGATGTAACCGCTCTCATAGCGCGACTCTGATATAAAAAAGTAGGGGTCTTATTACCTTCCTACTGGCCAGGTACTCCATTCCCCTGGCAATCTGGAAGGCCCAGGCGAGTAGATCCCGCGAGCACAGCGGGCGCGGGGAGCGGCCGTCGAAGCTATAGTCGCTCTCATAGTTCGATCGCCATTCTGGCTGGATGTACCCCGACTCTGATACTGCAAACGAAGTATTGGTGATATTGAGAATTTGTGAAAATCATCAGTCAAGGCTATGCCTGCAAATTATCCGCTCTGCTCTAGTGCCGCAATCGCTCTAATATCCTAGCAGCGCGGCCGATTTGAAGGCCCTCTTTCGCCTGGTGCACTTCAAGGCGGCTCTGGGACCGTCCTGAGCTGGGATGTTTTTGTATAATATTCTAGCTTGTAAGTTCACATTCACACATAAATCAACCGCGACTGTGCCAGGTATAGTACATTGAGCTAAGGGTACATCTTCTTTACACTACAAAGAAGATTAAATTCTAGATATGTCATCCATCATGGTGATTGAATCTAAGAACGCTACATGTTAATAGTAATAATAGTGCATTGTGATAGTATTAGTCATCGTGTTTCATTGTTATATTAGCATGACGATATTTCAATAAAATAAGAGAAAGCAAGTGTAGTTATCTATTTATAACTTCTGAACTACACCATTACTCATATCTAAATAAGTATAGTGCATTTGTTTCACTAAAACATAAATAGATGACGTGCATTTAGTGACCAGTCTAAGTAAGTCATAAGGAAAATCGTTAATTATAAATACTCATTAACGCCTGTACAGAGTATTAGTAATAGGAATAGGTACCTAATAGTTTCTTAGGAAAATGAAGTGCAAAGAAATCTAGGAATTACTACAGGTAAAATAAAGAGTATCGAAGATTTTTTTTGCAATAACATCGTGGACAAATATATTATTATTTAAATGCAAGTGCAAGAAAACAAAACGAAAGTTTGTTACCTTTCGCAAGTTCCACTTGCTTAGTTTGATTTGGATTATCTGTCAAAACCACAACAAAATAAATAATAGGTAGAACATACTTTGTTAACTAAAACACTTTTGCTAATTAAATTACACGCCAAAACTATGTACCTACACCTACAAAACCATTGTTCTAAAACTAACACAGGTTATTATACAAATTCAAAAAAAGAATAAGGTAAAAATAAAATAATATTAATACATTTGAAACATTGGAAGAAACTTATTTAGGCCAAAAAGATTTGAATACTTCAAAATTAATTCAATGGCCATTTTTCATCAAAAAAAATATTAGAAAAGCCATTTACTAAAATTAAAAACAAAAAAAATATTTTTCTTTTAAATTAAATATGGCTTTTTTAATCTATTTTTTTGATAAATTTCGCCAGTTTTTTGCAAAGTTTGTTTTAAATTAAAATGAGGTTTGTTTTAAATTATATATTTTTTTAATTTTATAAATATAAATTGTTATATTTTACGTAAAAAATATTTACCTTTTCTAGCTGATCGGTTTGTATTAGCTGTGTTCAGGAAAGTGTGATCAGTGTCTTGCGTGTGGTTTGACCCGAAGTAATCTGAGTGCAACCTGTAACCACAAAAAAAGTTTATCAGAACAACAAGCCACTTATGTGAAATGAAAATTCGAGAGAGCATAACTTTACTTTTGGATTCATATTATAGATTACTGCAAAGTAACGTCTGATTTAATTAAGTAGTTAGAATAAAGAAAAATAACGGTGATTCTTACCCACTGTTCCCGCTGCTGCTGGAGTAACCTCTGTTGACCTTGCCCAGAGTTTTCTCAGAGTTATCGTTCAGCTGGTCGATGAACACCTCCCGATGTTTCTGCAGGTAGTTGTGGATGTTCCCAAACTTGCAGTATTCGACAATCACAATCAGCTCACCTGTAACACAAATAGACTTCCACTATAGCCCGCTAAATATAGGACGACCAATTTGACAGCTATCAGGATAGATACATTTTCTCACACTTGGCCGCAGCTATAATTTTGTCCTGTAGATACCTAGTTAAAAGATTGATTGGAGGAACAAGATAAGTGTATCAGGTTCGAAGCAAAGGGAATTGCATAGTCAGGATATAGGCGACAAAAACTGACGCGGAAAACGTAAAAGAAATGTTTGATCAACACGTGGGTTACGTTCATTATTATACTTTTAACAAATGATAAGATAAGAATTAAGTAGCAGGAAAAACTATTAGTCACAGCTGCTCCTCGACATATTATTACTGTCGATTACGTTTGTTAATAAAGGTGATTCAAATGGATTAAGGACTTATAATAAAATATAATAAGTATAATAATTAATTACTAGTATTTGAGGATAAAATACACCACTTGTATTTTTATTTATTACCTATATAAGTACGCGAAAGGAGACATTTATCTTTATAATTAATATGTTGATTGTATAACAATCTATTTTTATTACAAATACGTACAATTACTGGTAAGCCATATCAGGTACTTGTCTTTAGTTTTAATTGTAACAAAAACAACAACGATCTTTCAATTGTGTGAAAAATTATGAATCAAACGTCATTCGTAGAACTCACCCAATTATATAGGTATTACATTAGACATTGTATGTCTTGTGTTGACAAATAAATATTCTTTAAAGCTATGGTTAAGTTAGTGTTGCTAAGAATTCAATTAAAATGAATAATATCACAATGTAGCAGGTACGTAATTCATTTCGACTTTTATGATAAACAGTATCAATTTATATCAATTTAATTGTCTGGAACGCAAGCAAAATGTCTTGAATTTGATTTTACTTTCTTACTAATTCCTCCACCAACCCGTATCGGAGCAGCCTGGTGGAGTATGCTTCATACCCCCTCCGGTTGACTGATGGAAGGCCTGTGCCCAGAAGTGGAACGTATATAGGTTGCTTTTGTTGTTCTTATCAATTTGATTCAGTCATTAACACGACTAGTCGAATCGTTAATTAAATAGTCTAAGCTGATTATCGCGAACTTATCGGTCATCGATTGTGTAACTTAACGAGTAGACAGGTAGGTGTATATTTACTAAAAAAAGTAATCTACTCTAACTGATAAAATCTGATCTTGCTCTGTTTTATTCATTTTAAATATAAAGGATCCGGATTGAGATATCAAAAATACTCTGTTTCTGAGGAGTCGCGGATTTACATAATATAACATACGACAAAAAGCCTATATTAGTCCCACTGCTGGGCACAGGCCTACCCTCAATCAACCTGAGAGGGTATGGAGTTAGTTGCGTTACTATAATGTAATAACTCAATAAATTATACGCATTGCTGTGTCGTATTCTTCAAGCTGACTAGTGAAATGCCATAGGCAAAAATTGACATGCTGTTTTTAAATTTAATACTTTATTTAAGAAAAATAACGAAATAGTGAAAATAAGTAGGTACTTATAGATAAAGGATTAACACACTATGTTGAACAGAAAGATACTTACGTTTGCCAACGTTCTTAGTGCAAGCACCAAGCAGGTTGACGATGTTGATGTGCTTGCCAAGATGCACCATGATCTTGAGTTCGGAAGCCAGAGCCTTAATGTACATGTTGTCTGCGGTCTTCTTGACCATCTTGACGGCGACCGTGGTGGATTCCTCGGCGTTGATGATGCCCCGAGCCTCGGCCTTGTACACTACTCCAAATGCGCCCGCGCCTAGCTGCTTGCCTGGAAAAATTGAATATCGAACGCAAGTTGTAAAGCTTTTGTAAAGGAATGATAATAGAGCCTTTTTGTAAATAAATAGTTGTCTGTTTTCATAAATCGAACCAAGACTACTTAAATAATCATGTATGAAAGATTCTTCTTCTATCGTGTGGGTTGTGAGGTGAATTGAAGGTGAAAAGAACTTCATCAACCCTGGTGTCAGGGTTATTATTGAGCCGCCAAAGGCCCCTGACATGGCTCATGTAACTACTACTTACTTACATCAGTAAGTAGTAACCGAGACCAACGGCCTAACGTGCCTTCCGAAGCACGGATCATCTTACTTTTTTGGACAGTCAGTTGATCAGCCTGTAATGTCCTTACCAAACTAGTTATCACAAGGTGATTTTTTGTGATATGTCCCCGCCGGGATTCGCACCAGGGCCCTTCGGATCGTGAGCCCAACAAATTGATTATTATCAATTTTACATCTCTATGTTATCCAAAAATACAAACTCTATACCTAATGGTTTGAAACATAAAGTTAGAACTCAATTTAAAAACATTGCAAATAAAACGTATATGTAAACAAAATTTGCGGAACAGAAATGTCAGAGTAAAATTCAAACAAATGCGTCAAATATCCCGAACGAGTTCTTTGCAAACATCACCCCTGTACAATGGAACCTTTCAACCGGTAAAATACATTGTTATTTAACAGTTATTGGCTTAAATGATTGAATCGTTGAATCAATGTGATTTTCACCGCTGAAAAAAAATCAAATAGCAAAGGGGCCATTATCTTTGGAAGGCTCTTTCATTGATGTGACATGTAGATGTAAATCAATGTATGTCGCGTAAGGCAAATAATAACTTTCAGTACTTCCTTTGAAATTTAGAACTAAAAGCTTTACCACCTCGCCTTTATCCTAAAGTCTAATCTTTATTTACATAACATTAATTATCTGTGCCGTGCCACGTGTCGAAAGACTATCTAGCTAGTTCCGTATGTAATTAGAGCAACTTTAGCGAAGGTTCTACTTTTAATTATTAATTACCTTTGTAATCATCATTGCTCGATTCAGCACATGGATGGCGGTGTACACTTAGTAGGTAGGCACAAAATAGGTGCATTAATAGTGCAAGTAGTGTAACAGGATAAATTTTTGAAAATTTATATCCGTCTAAAGTTACCTTTTTATCAATGAAACCCATTGAACATTAACAGTAGTATATAATTTTAATATTTATAGAAAAAAGTAAAAAAGTACACCACTCAAATTAAATATAGACGTACATAGTAGAGGTATTTACCGACCGAAATATGAACAACATGAACATTACGAAAAGTAATATCTTATTAACCTACATAATATATAATTGAGATCTTACCGAAAGTCAATCTCTCTGGGGGAAACTCAAACTTCTCATCATATGGAAGCAGCTCGGCTTGTTCGTCAATACCCAAGTCAGGGTTGATGGACTTCGTAACTCCTTCTTTGAAGTACAGGAGACCAGCGGCCGCCAACTCCTTCCTGAACTGCTTCTCCTTCCTTATCTTCCAAATCAAGTACACCACCAGGAGGATAAGGATAAAGAATATCACTCCCGCTACACTCAGGTACGTATTCCTGTGCGTCATTTTCTCTGTAAATTAATTAAAATTAAAACCATTACTTAGTATAAAGGTACGAAGTAAAGGAAAACTGGAAGATAAATAGGTACGTATTCGTTAAGTCGCGTAGAGTCGATGATCGTAAATTAACCTAAACTTGGTATTGCCATAAACAATCTTACACATCCCACTGCTAGGTGTATAACCGTCCATGAATTGTAATGCTTCCAAATTTAATCTACTACGCTGCTTCTCTGCAGTTTGGTAGAGTAACACAGATATGAGGTTATTTTAAAAAGTGCATTTACCGGGACTGTAACCAAAGACACGTAATTTTGTCGTCGAGGTGTCGAGCCGTTTCCTTGGAGATTTACTTTCTTACGTTAATGTCCATGTCATCGTCTCCACATTAGAGTCTACAGGTTACTTCTTTATAGTTAACAGGTAGAGTTGTTGGTTGACTTCATTCATCATCATTGTTTCAACTTACCTTTCAGCACTAGACTGTGGTACTTGCTTCGGATATGGTTTTGGCTTATCACTTTACATTCGTACGTGCCGGCAAACTCTTCCTGCATTGATGGGATCCGTATCGTTGACTTCAGTGTTGTTTGGTTTAGGTTGAATGTATCTATTTGAACATTCTCATTATCTTCTTGTGGGACTTGGTCCTGAGAAAATATTTGTTGGTTGTTGTTACTTGAGATGTATACAAAGATTCTGTAAATAGTTTTCTTATGCGACAGACATGAAAGGTTTTTAGTACGTCTAACTTTATTTCGGCAGCACATAGGACATATCATATATAGTAGCGTATTACTAAAAAAACGTATCAGAATCTGAAGAGTCATGTTAAGACGTAACTTTATGTTGGCCGGAATGTTGACAGTAAATCGTCGGTCAGCACAGCAGTATCATTGGTGATCATTAACTTACTACCTACTAAGTTCCGGCCAAGTAGTGAACGCCATCCGAGATGAACAGATGTTAAATTAATATTTACCTTGTACCACTCAATTTTTGGAGGTGGAACTGCATCAGCTTCACAAGTCATATTTACTGGTTGGAATGGAACGACATCTTGTGTACGTTCGCCCGTGTCAACTATGACAGGTGGCTTGATTTCTGAAACAATATTCATATTATAAAACTGAGTTTTTTAAATTAGTGTACAGATGCTTATTTTAACCTCTTGCAGCCGAGATTTCCACACGCAATAGTTAAACAATGAAGTTTGGATTTTAAAAGAACATTCGGTCTTACTTTAATCGGGAAAATGCGCGTTTCCTGTTCACGGACAACATTTAGGTAATACCTCCTTAATGTAACTGTGCTCACCTGCAACCGTAACATTCACAGAGTAACTCTCCAGAGTACCATCTTCCTTAGCACCCTCACAAGTGTACCTCCTAGCCTGTAAGACGCTGATGTTGTCCAATATCAAGCTTGCTATCTTAGAAAATTCATTCTCCGACCAGAGCACTGCAACAAATTCGTTCATTTTAAACAAGCATTAAAATCTATGCTGTAAAGAAATATTTTGTCGTGGTGCTATTTATTAGACCGAACAACACCTGCCTATAATAAGGAAGATACAAGTAATTGTACAAAAAGAATTACGTACCATTTGTCAGTTCGAAACCTTTATCATCATACCAGGTTACATTAGCGAATTCATATTTAGAAGCTAAACATTCCAACGTGACGTTGTCGCCTTCTGAATACCACAATTTGTTTTCATTTTTGATACCGAAGCCGTTTGGCATCTCGTACACTAAGAACCTTCGGGTTGCAGTATCATTTCCTTTTACATTCTCAGCGTTACATGTTATGTAACCGGATAACCGCACTTCTAATGTAAGCGTGGACGTTACTTTGTACGCCTTGTTGATCACATCATGTTGGTACTTCTGTAAAAACGTTAGGAAAGTTATTTATTTATTTAATCGTTTTTAACATAAGCAATACAGATAAACGGTTCAGATTGTTTTTAATAAAAATCTCTTCCAGTACTATGATAATTGTTTATTACACTCATATTACCGCAATGACATCATCAAAAATTTCTATAATATATCAGGAGTTACTAAATTCCTACCTGTGGTTACGTTAAAATATATTGCAGTATCAATTTAATATGCCTAATGTACTCTTGTTAACTTCAGTATATCCCACAGATATAACTACCTATATATAGTTGTGATATTGTTCTAAAATGTACTTCAATAAACGAAAAACTGCAGTTGGTTGTCGAACAACATACTATAATAGGTCAATTTCGGTACTATATGTAACTATGCAATGCGATGGAACTTTATTTGTTCTGTGGATGTTGCTCTCCACATACTTGCCTTGTTAATCGTTGTTGAGTCAGTGCCGTCAGAGAATACCCAAGTTATTTCAGGCAATGGATATCCAACAGCTTCGCAGACTAAAGACGCTTGTGTTTTAATCATGTATTTCTTATCAATTTCTGGACCGAAATCCACTTTAGGAGATTCTGAAAATTAATATAAGTAAACTAACTTATAGTACTTCCTATCACTATCATAATCATCCTGCGCAAGATTGACGCTAAAATTATGTATATGTACATGAATCTGTTTGAGCTAAGAGTACACAGTAAGATATGCCTAAAAGTACTACATCTATGGTAAATATACCTATTAGTGGCATGAACACGACTGCCGCCTTTTATTACTCATTGACACAGATAAACATAAATATGTAACGAAACATCGTCTCTTGTTTCATGTTACTTGTAACATTCTTGTTACTTTGTTTAAAAACCATGTAAAAACTATGAACATTTTATTCGAGAGCATAATAATAATAATAAAGCAAATAATAATTTGTATTTGGTTTCAGAAAGAGAAATAACTTATTTTATATAAATCATGAGAAAGAACCCATTTTATAAAGATGACCATTAGTTACTTTTGGTACCAAATCAAATAAGAATGAAGTAAAATGTAATTAGTCATTTGCATCATACAGAGCTACTCTAAACCCAGTAAGTAATTTTCACTATTGTCCTCAGCACTCAGTGTATAAAATGTGGTATTATGGTCACCATCATCATCACGAATTTAAGAGCCACGCTCTTGTCGGTGTAGCATTCTCCATGCTACTTTTTTAGGGAAAAATAGGGCAGTGGTTTATCTCTTGCCTTACGTCCATCCAATGTATTATGGATATGATATTTTGGTACAAAAACTTTACAATTTACAAGTGCGGGAACCCGTCTTGTAAGATTAAAGAGGTTAGTCTTAAGACTAAGCTGTAGATCCATATACATTACCTGGATATCTTAGGTCATAGGCGACAGATTTCGACTTATGCTGGTTTGTAACATGGAACGTGTATATGCCAGTGTCTTCAGCTACCAACTTTTTTATCTTAAGCGTGAAAGAATTATGTACTCGATCGTAATCTAACTCGTACTTATCCGGAATATCAGGCAGAATAGCGTCGTCGCGGTATCTGTAAAGCAGATATTATGTGTTAAAATAAATGTAAGGGTGAAAATTCTAATGGATAATATTGATGTATCTACCTTGCGAAACTAGTTCTTAAAAGGTGGGATGTTACTAATTTGTTATAACGGTTCTTTTTAATTATAAACACCGTAACCTTTGGCAGTTACTTTTTGGATTTAGAGTCATATTAGTAAGTATGTGTAGCAGAGTACAAACTCTGCACATACTGGCCTTTCTTTCTGACCGTCAATCATTTTAAATTTCGAAATTCTCATTCCATTCCGCATTTCCTTTCATTTGACACTGACTCATTGCATCCCCGACCTTCATAAAAACAACATAAATATATTACCTATACTGTTTAGCTCTGGCCGTGCCCTCTAATTTTGGATTAGGATCTTATATTTAAGCATCGTTATAATTTGTTTGTGAAGTGTTGTTAATAAACTAGATATTCCTGTTGAATATAAAACATTCTTTTTCGTTGTTATTACCAATCATCCCACTACTCTGCCGGCACGTTGGAACTCCATCCCCACCCATCGTGCCGCATATAATATGTATACGATTAGAAAGTAACCGTCTTAAAATTCCAGTTGGAAGGTTTATCACACCAAAAATAAATTGGTAGGCTGGTAGGTTACATACTTCATACTTACACTGTAACGTTAGCTGGCGGGTATGAATCTATGTCAATTTTTAATCGAATAGATCTCATGTTTTTGACTTCCATGACATCTTTATTCCTCTTGATCACATTTAGCATCGGCTCCTCTAAAATATGAATAGACAATAGCTTTTAATCACACAATATCATAATAAAGTAAGTAACTACATTAATTTCATTTTTTAAAATACATTAACGTAAATTCACGACAACGTGCCCAATTTGGATTATTTCTGATAGTCAGAGTATGACCATCACATGATGAAATAAGATTTCTTTTATTTTACTAATTTTAAAATTTATGTGTAATTTTATTTGAATTCAACAGACTCTTTCCTGCAGACAAACTGTTTAAACCGTTTTGCAGGGCATTGATAAATTGTATATTTAGTATTAAGATTTAATAAATAAATAAAAAATATTATAAAAGAATTCTTTAGTTTCATTGGGTTAATGATATGTATGTAATTTTAATTTGCTTCTCAAACGGAGAGTGCTGGTTGGATCTCTGGTACCGGACTTGCACCAATAAGTTAGTATAGTAGTTATATAAAGTCCAATTTTCACTAACAAAGTTGGCTATCGCCCATTACAGACAGTTAACACTTCACCTATTACGTTGGTCTAATACCCACGAGTATTTAGTTCATCACGATAGATGTATACATATACAATACAGTGGAATATAGTCGTGAACTTATGTTATATTATCTAATTTTAGTATTTGACAATGTTCTTTCTTATTCACTTTTAATGCATTTCATGCGTTGAGTACTTATGTTTTTATACTTGACAGAATATTAACATTTTACATTATATTTACCCAAATATAACTTCGAGAAATTGCTGGAATTCGTGTTACTGGTTTTAGACACACATATGTAGTTGCCCGCGTCCTCTCTACCAGCATTTTTTATTGTTATGTTATTGTACAAGATCGGGTTGTCCTCTGTCCAGTTGTAAGCATTCGATTTATTGGATACCTGTGGAAACTCATGTTACTGTCGGTACTTATATACATTTTTTCCATCGCAAATGTATAGAATTAAAAATAATTTAAAAAACATAAAACAGTCATGAACTTTGTGATGAAAAATTCCACTTGATATTAACCCAGAATCGTGGTCTGAATCATCCCCATCAGTATTCGTTACGATAGTACTAACACGCGGTATAACTGATGAAGGCAAAATATTCTCTTTGACGAGACGGTAAAATGTTGGGGTGGACACGAGGGCGCTTACAGACAAACATCAGTCGTTCGACGACAAGCGGCGCCGGCGCGGCGTAGTCCCCTTGCTGACAATCGTGCTCCACGGCCGTGGAGAGACGTCGTCGTCGTATCTCATCGTCGATCGAGTGTCGTTGGTCTGTAAGCGCCCTGGCGATTTTTACGACATGCGCTATAATTTTTATTTCCCTTTATTCCTAGTCCAGCAGAAAAGGAATGGATAAGTATTAACTACTACCTACAAGTATTATTACTCATCATCATCATCAGCCCATTAGAGTCTCCACTGCTGGGGCACGGGCCTTCCCTATGGATGGATAGGGAGATCGGGCCTTAAACCACCACGCGGGCCCAGTGCGGATTGCTGGTTATTAACGACTGCTAATGCAGCCGGGACCAACGGCTTAACGTGCCTTCCGAAGCACGGAGGAGCTCGAGATGAAAACTTTTTTTTTGTGGTCACCCATCCTATGACCGGCCTCTGCGAAAGTTGCTTTACTTCAACAATCGCAGACCGAGCGCGTTTACCGCTGCGCCACCGAGCTCCTTAATCAATTATTACTCAAAAATACCTAATATATAAATTAATGTTTCATATCCTATGATTCTGATAAATGCTTCTTATACGAAAGTTATTAAGTGATATTTGTGGTTTGACAGATAATTCACTTGATCCACCGCATCGCATATAACTTATGTATCAGTAAAAATGTTGATTAAATTGTTTCTACCTTCGACCAGTCTCCAGGAATCACCCAAGATAGATGCACAGGAATGTTCCTCTGAACCGGAACAGTACAATTTATCATAAATGTCTCCCCATCGAGGAAGTACTGCAATCCGCCAAATATAGTGGGCTTAGGAGCATTGGCTCTTATATCTGAAAAAGATACACATTTATACAAACTTATCAATTAAATTTCTATATATAAATACACAATATATTCATATATTTATACGTATACAATGAAACTAACGAAATTAATACATGACTACAAAAACGGACATGCATGACTGAATATAATTAAGTAAGTACATTCAATATTGTACTTAGACACCTAACTTAAAATTTGGCAACGATTTGTAACAACAGTCCTACTTAAAACATGAATTAGAACATTAAATTAAAAAATGCAATAACGTAACTGAACTCAACAACAAAACTAAAAGTTTAATTGTAAGCAAAATTCATACTCAAATCCGTGACTAATATACGTATTCACAACGATTATAGGATTGTGCCCACAGGTTGTTAATAAATTGTTATCGTCCGTAATGCACCATTCAAACGATGATTCCATTCGATGCTAAGACATTCTGTCTATATATACATACAATAATATTTACACACTTATTGTAATAAAAATGTTAGTGTTAATATATTAGTCCAAACACGTAAAGTGCATAAGAAAAACGCAGAGCAACACACCAAGAAGTAGGAGAAAAATTAAAGAGGAAAGTAAATTGTAAGCGAAAACACAAAAACATAGATTAAAACTGAACCAGTGAAACCATCACACCACGCTACCTCGTTAGGTGACATCTAGAGTGCGACACTATTACTTACAACTCCGTATATCAATTGAAGAGTTTTCATTTCCCCGCCGTAGATCGCATTTGTAGTTGCTACGCTTAGGTACTCTCGAGAATATAAACCCAATCTTTGGAAGGTACTTTACAGAATCTGTTGTCTTGCTACTCTGCGGCTAGTATCACATCGCCAAATAAATAACGTTTTGTTAGTATGAATAATCACATAAGTACACCAGTATGTTTTTCAATTTTGTTCAATCTGTTCATGACACGAAAGTGATATCTGTAAACTTTGGATAAAAATAATGAAAAGTAAAGTAAAATCGAAAAACATACCAAACCACATTCACGAAAAAGTAAATTTGGTACGAACATTATTTGATTTTGAAATGGTCTTTTGAGGAGGCGTTATTATATAAATATTAAAAACTTGTTATGTGTGAGGATTCCATCATCTTCATCGTGAATGCAGCGGGTACTATAAGCAGATAGTATAATTATACACATCATCTAATCACCTACGTTTGTGTACAATAACGTCTTTGTATTCAATATTGCCTTGCTTCACAAAGCCACATGTGAATATGCTTGTGAGAGAGTCAGACAGTACATCGCTATCGATGGTGAACCCAAGTTTAGGATTATATCGGTCATATTCAATGTCTGCAAAGTCCTGAATATTAAGAACGTTGTTATCAAACACTGGCAGTTAATTTTGTTTTAATGATTATGTTCATGCTTTGTTGTCAGCAATAAGCGTTAGTGGTTCAGCATCCCATAAGGAGACAAAAATGCGAATGGTTTTCAATACGCAATCATTAATGGTTTTATCATATTAGTTCTGACTGACATTCATTTATTTAGTCAAATTATTAAGTACAATCCATGCATACGCAACAAGCCAAAAAAAGGTAATTCCTTTATCTTAATCTGAACGCTGCTGTTTACGTCTCGTGCACGCTGATTTTGTTTTTTTTTTTATATGGAAAACGACAGTAATTCAAATAATAACCGTGACATCTAATGATCTTGTATACGTACCAAGGTTAATTGGACTTTAATTTCAGGTGACGTAGGTTTACATTCGACCAGAAATTTTGAGTCGCCTGTTGCTACAACTAACGACCTCATAGGTGCAAACAATGTCGAGCCTAAAATTATACAAGAGATTAGATTGTGGACCAGTCGCACGTAATGCATGATCGTGTGGGGTCAGCAACCTACGGTTGGTTCTCACCGTTGACGTAGACGTATATGTAAGATACGTGGGCGGTATTGTTGGGTTCCTCGACAACGTCGCGCAGTAGCTCGGCGCTGTCAACCGTGTCATCGAAGCAGGCGTAGTAGCCAACCGCGAACTGGTCAACATTGTACAGGTCAAGGAACGCCCTGTACTCTGATCCGTCTTCTGACGTCTCATTTCTTTCCTCCGTGTAAAAATTCCCCGTTATTTCTTCTGGTATTTCTTGTTGCTTAAATTGTACTTGACGGTTGCTCGTGCAGATTAGCGTAAAGTTTTGCCCAGTTTGTAATATTATTTCGCTTTTAGATGGGTTAATAATGACCGGCCCATGTATTTGTTGAACATCTGAAACGATAACGGTTCGCTGTTTAAATCGAATTCGCGCGCTTTTGTCGTTAAACCTATACTTAGTTAAAATACAATCAATTTAAATCATAGTTGTATTCTGAGAATGTATATTACTATTTCACTATATGGTTACATTAGCAGATGTCCAGTAAGAAAATTACTTTTTCCAGGAATATAGAAAGTTTCCGATAAGCAATTCATCAGTGTAGGAATAACACGAGCTATCTACCAAGTAGTTCATAATCATGTTTGTGAGACAAACAACAATGACCTTGATGGGGTCAGTTTGGTCGGCTGCGTCAATCGAGGGGAGCCCGATACACAAGAGAGAAGATAGTGGACTTATTAACGTAATGGTTGTAACGTGAGCCGACGACAGCCTCGCTCACCTATCGAAAACACTATTAATTAGTGTTCGCGAGCGGGGCGCGACAGGGCGCGGTCAACATTCGGGAAATTAATCCTGCCACTAGGAACACATTAACAATTGATCGTATCAAATTCTGAAAACGCCGGCCAATTAAGCGATTAGAACCCCGCAGCTCTAACTTATCGACAAATTAAGGTTCGTCAACTAGTCGCATTAAGTGATAGCAGAGTGATAGCAATGACGTCTTTGGTAATCGTCATGAATCCGCTACTGAGCTTTATTCACGTCAATAATAATTCATAAATATATATAGATATATTTACACACACAGTACAGATATAGTTCATTATAATCGCATACGCCCTTTCCATGCGTTATTCCCGTGCGCAACGGTTGAACTTTTATTTGTATTATTGTGGTATGATACAAGCGGCCGGACGTCTAGTTAAGATATCAGCACAGGCATCCTGTGGCTAAAATTATTGTAGAACGAGATACTTCCTCTAACAACGAGTAAATTGTGTCAGACCTCATAATGACACGGTTCTCTTAGAATTTTCCTGGTTTCGATTACGAAGAATGGATCTATTTTATTGAATTAGTATCAAGCACACATCTGTTGCCTACACAATGCATACTAGAACGGATACTGGAACGCTAAATCTGGCTCAATTTAAATCATGAATTTAGAATTTATATTGGATTCAAATCCAATAATAATCAAATCGTCGCTTTATTTGTGATCCAATACACCTACCTACATAGAGCCATAGCGAATCAAATTATTCCAATGTTCGAAGCTTATAATTTAATTCTGACCACAGATGCGTACGAAAAATAATTTATATGATAACGGTCTGTAAGGAAAAGTGGCTCAGTGGATTTGTATTGCCGATAAAAACGCCCGATTTACGGTTATTGTCAATAAAACGACCTAATACTCGTATACAAGAAATACTTTACTGTTCAACTGCTTGTCTTTTGATATAATAGGCAAAATACTATTAACAAATAACGGAAAGCATATAATTATTGTAGTTGTGAGCTTGACATCGGGATCAGGCTTCTTCAACGATCCGACGACGGTCAGACAGTTGTCTCCAATTGGACGACAAGGGATGGATGAAACACATCCCGACAAATTACATCGGCCTATGGTATATATATTTTATATTTGTTAATCCAAATTTATAAGCCGCCAGGCTAATCCATTTAGTCTAAATATAAATAATTTCAAATAAATGCTATTAAATGGTGTCCCGATAAGTTTATATCTATGAATAGATCATAGCTTTGGTAAGTGATTGAAATTTAGTCAATTCCAATAACTGTTCTGTTATGATATGATTTCCGGTAGACAAGCATTTAGTCTCCGAGTAAAAGCAATTCCAGAGAAAAGTGTTTGAAAAATATTATTCGCTATAACTGATGTGACGTCTTTGATTGCGGACAAAAGAACTAGTTCGGTTCTGAAGATGACGCCGAAATAGGTAGGAGTGGTGAAAAGAGACTTTGACAAATGATACTAAAAGGAGGCTATTTATTAATCATTATACAATTGAGTGTGACAAGTATTTATTTCTTGGTATTCAGCATCTGGACAGAGAGTTTATAGTTGAGTAGCACGTACTCAAATCTAGTATCATTTTTAGAATTACTACTTTGTTTTTTTATAATATCAGCCTTCTTTTCTACATACCTACCATTAAACAACGTCTTCATTAGAAGTTACGAGCTAGGAAATTATTCAGGCAAATTAGTCGTAACCGGCTGTTAACGTCAGTCAATATTTAATTAACTTCCTACGTAGAAAAACAATTCTTTTGTAACCTTTGACTTCAAACGATTATTACTACGTCTTTATTACGTAAATAATAGATATTAATATTTCCTAATAAGTACAATTCTTGTATGTTTACAAAAATACATAAAAATTTAGTTATTGTAAGAATTTAAAACAAGCTTGTGATCCTGAAGATGTCATCAGTTAGAAGCATTCCAACATTCCTAAAGGGGCGTACAGACTAGGAGCATTCCAAAGTAAACATTGTTGACGCCGTTGACATTCCTTTGCGAGCTTGACATTATTCACGAGCACAACTGTAGCTCAATAGACTGTATTAAAAAAAAAGAAATTTCTATAGAATAGTCTGCTCGTTTACTGAAAACTTCCTGCTCCACGTTTGAGCTTTATACAGCTTAGATCGACGGTCACTATAAAAGTATACTTTTTTTGATCAGTAGTGTCAACGATAACGTAACAGTCATCTGCGTAAACAAGGAATCACAATCCGCGGAGGTCCATGTTGCTCTTTGATGACAACACGATACAAATTAATAATAAGCTCATTTCGTCTGTATGAGAGCTTTTGTGGTTCCCACAGACAGATATGCTAAAAATACTCCATGATGGATTAAAAGCAGATAAGTACGACTATAACTCTGCCCAGTTTCCACGCGTAGATAATTACTTTGCGTCAGTTTTTATTGCTCTTTGACATGTAGAGTAGCAACCGTTTTGGATGTATATTTCACAGAGCAGATGGTAGTCTAAACAAAATATAAATAATGATCATATAAAATTCGCGGTTAAACCAAGGACTGATAAATTACGTTTATTTTCGTAAGAATAATATTAACTCAAATAATTAGGTGCATTTTCCTTAAGCTACGTTGATTTTATTTCAAAATCTTTACGAAATCAAAATGGGCAATATATTGAAAAATCATAACGTGTATTGCGTGTATCGTATATATGATTGGTTTGTCTGTCCCACAGTTGTCCGAACAATAGGTGGAACTTTCAGCAATAAAATGGGATCACAGAGGTAGACGATAAGTAGGTACTAGTATAGAATATGTAATTTAAATATCGTACCAATTACTTAACATAACATAAGCGCCTGTTGTCGCGACTATATACTAACTGGGCTAGTCAGAGTTACATCTCTCGCAAGATAAACTGAAGTACCCACGCCTAACTTTCTGTTAGACCAACGTGATGGGTAGTTAGTCAATCAACTTGTGTTTTAAACCCACTTTTAAATAGGAATGCTATACAATAATATTTTGCACAATTTTTCAATTATAAAAAAGACCTTTTATATTAATCGAGACAACACAACGTGATAATTCCTTCGGTATCGTCTCATCATATTCAAATTAAACTGATCGGCTGAATAAATATATAACTTTACTTAACAAACAATAGTTACACGTGTAACGAATTGAATGTATATATTTCATCTTTTCAGTTTTCAGTTTTTTACTCCCTATTACTAATATGCATTCGTAAGCGGTAGCAAAAACAACCTTACATGGGTGAGCAGAACCATAAGTTACCAGAAAACAACTTGCATCCGCACTTAGTATTGAAGATTTAAAATGGATAGATGCACCGAATAAAAATGTTATGTTCGTGCAAAGTGTAATGTTGTAAAAATATAGTAAGTTCCTAGAAAGTATTATAGTATCAACATGGACCCGGTAAGGGCACTGCAACTGGTGGAGAGGACAATATGATGTTAGATAGTTCATCATTTGAAATGAAAAGGGTAAAATGACTTCCACGGGTTTCCAAAAATTTAAGGTGGTAAAACGGTAGAACCACCCACCTTTATGAACTGTGAATGAAGCAAATCCAAAGACCCTTATTTAAATAAGAACAATTAAAAAGTGCTTCATTGTATTTTTTACTTTAATGTTTCACTATTTTGTAAATAATTACTTTTTAAATGTCCGACAGAATAATGTCGCGGAACCCTCCATGGAACTTTTGGAATCGCTGACTTTGTAGATTTTTACGACAAGCGTGACTGTGAAGATAAACAGTTGAAAGCAATGAATATGTTTTTTTTTCTCTTTTCTCCGACAGGTTTATAGGCACTTATTATGTTCATTAGGTTGTGACAGTATATTCCGTTGCAGTACAAATATTGTCCTTGCTCAGTTATTTATATGAATGATCTCAGTCGAGAACAACAGACTAACAAGCCTCGCATTCAACCTGGTTGTCGCTTCGAGACAACTTTTTAAAGCCAATCTATTTTTATAGTCAGACAAGACAAATAAAAATATATTTGTCTACGTATCTTCGCGATCGCAAGGTCACAAATACGCTGGCGATAATGATTTAAAATAAAGATAACGAAAATTACTATTCACCCAAATTATTGTTAGGTACACCTAATATACACAATTTATCTTGTAAACAAAAAAGAAACGATAACATTAAACACGTATACAGTCATGAGCAATATCATGTACCACCTTTGGAACCCTGTCGCACTATCTTATATTTGACATTTAATGAAATTTACAGTTTAATTTGACAAAAAAGTTAATGTGACTTGTTTTCAAAGTGTATAATATATATTAGTACTCGTGACAGTACATAACATCTAGAAACATTCTGATTTTAACAAATTTTTTTTTTCAATATATCGGAATTCCTCCTGAACTCTTTACACCTGGTAACTGAAATTTCTTTTCCTAATAGTCTAATAAGAGATTTGTATCTGTATATAATAACCAAGCCAACATTTATACCTATATAGTACCACAACGGCGTACCACGTTAAGCGAACTCTATCTAGTAGGATCGGCAACTAACTCCATTATGGAATATTTGATTTTCTTTTTTGTTACACTTTTCATTTAATTTCATGACATCATTGACGTTACATCCCACACGAGGGAATATTTCATGTAATTTTTCATTTAATTATTTTTTTTTAATTTTTGTTTTTACATGCGAATATAAATATAGAGTAGGTGCTCTCTCAAATCAATAGCCATAAATATTTTATTCTTTTCTTCAAACTCGTTGTTTATATAGGCATCAAGTAAGGTACTTCTGTGCCCTGATGACTTTAAAATATTGAGTTTGTTCCAATAGCAGTTAAGTATAGCCACACGTCCAAGCTATTGTGATCGATTGCAAGAAGGCAAACATAATATTTTATAATTATAGTGCATTATGAGTTATTATGAGTCACTGTTTGGATTCTTATAAACCGCCGATAGTTACGGATACTGCGATGATTCATCTCGTACTATGCTCCCCAGACGGAGGCTGCATGGGATTTACTGACGTCACGCGACCTGTTCCAGGAAAGGAACGAGGTTATATAGGAAATTAAACCTGTTTTACGCACCACTTTCCTGGCCTTAAAACTTGAACATACTTATACTTGTACATACTTAATTCCTTAGGAAGTAAAAGTCATGTCAATATCATTTATATGAATCGCTTGTATTTATATTTCTATTATTTATTATTGGCAAAATATACTTCGTTAACTACTATTCCACAGTTTTATCAATAATTCAAATGTGTCTTCATAATACGACGTAATATTATTATTCTAATTTTATTATTCTATTATTCTAATTTAGAACTGAAAATATAATAATCTCATCTGAAAATATAAAAAGAAATGTCGAGATGGGAGCGAATCTACTGACATGTGGAAACCAATCTGTAGTTATAACCATAAAATGCTGAATCAAGTCCAATTTGTAGATTACTACCATGAAAAAATGAGGTTTTCTCTTTCTTCCTTATACCTCCATCTCTTTCAACTGTACCGCAAATTATAGCGTCTGTCACAGGAATTAAGTTAAAATTGCCAGTGTCGCGAATGAGTTGAATAGATCGCCTTCCGAGATTTTCGCGAACTTCGTAGTAGATAGTGACTCAGCTTCATTCATAATAGTTTACGTAAAAATAAATACTACTCTGATTCATCAACTTGGTACATTAAGTTAAGGATATTTCGCTATTTAAATATAATACAGAATAAGTATTATCGAAATAATGTACAAAATGAGTATTCTTGATTTTGTAGGAATAGGTAATACTTTAATCCTAAAAACATACTTTAAACTTTAAACGTAAGTACATTATTAATATTATTGTCAGCCTAAAAAGCCTTTATTTACACAGGACAGAATATTACTTCATATAAATAGTTAATCCTAAAATTTAATTTAATTATGTAAATACTAACATTTACCTACCTACTTAATTACAAATATCGGGTAGGTAAGTACTTGTGAACCGCATTGTGGTTCCTTATAAAGACAAATAAACATTGGGGTTCCCAGAAGTCCTCCTTTTAGGTCATTTCTAGTACCTACCTACTAGTGTTAATAAATGAGGTGTAATTGATGCAGTTTTGTAAAGTTTAGACAATTAGCTAAATAATATTTCTTTTTTGTTAGTCACATTGGGTGTTGTTTGAATTTTCATTCACATTCCCGCTTAAAGTCACGTTGCCGCCGCTCCATTATTGGCGCAAATTGATTACAAGTTAAACATATTTATTAAAATGTTATCATATCACATTACCCTTACGGTTAAAGGTTACGTATGCATAAATACAAGACTATAGATACAAGACTGTAATTATAAACTCAACAAATTGATATTCTAAAAGGTTTCCTGCGTAACAGTCTAACAGAACCGTTTTTTGTGAAGTCATCACGACATTGGGTAGCTATTCTTAACGGGTGAATGGTTTCAATACAAAATTAGTTACAGACTTGCGTCAGAGATACCTTGATAAGTCTGATAACTGTGCAAGATGTGTTAGCACAATCACGATCATTTACATCGCATACTTACTCCAGTTCTTCACCCACCATGAACCAAGCGCCTCTACATCGTACCCAACAGGTTATATTCACATCTTGGTAAGTCAAGCCAATATTAGTGACTAAAACTAAATTTCAAAATGCAAGTTTGCACAGAAGATGTGCTGTAGTTCAACCGCTGTAAGTTATTCACAAAATTAATAGGGTGTGGTCAGTGTAGCTCCAAAGCCTTTACGTGTATTACACCTAATCGTGCTAGGTGGAGTTGTGTGAGGCCACCTCTATGTACCTATACCCTACTTACTCAGATTTTCTGTAATAAATATCTTAGATTGCACCATATGTTTGATGACTTTTAGAACATACGTATTAGGAGCTATAAACTCCTGTACAATGAGAACAGGCAGCTATTGTGTGCATGACACAATAATATCTACGACATTTACTAATGGCTCATAAACAAATGAATACCCATTATTTTACGACATGAGATATGATTTGATATGAAGTTCACGAATGTGATGTGGAATAATTTATTACGGTTATGGCCTTGCAAAGATTGTCATGTGCAATTATGTAGGTAGCTGTTAATGTTATTACAGCTTCTTTGTAAAAAAATACTTGTGAAAATAATACATTTTTATATCGTCCATGTTACATTAATTATTCCTATGCTGATAGAAACTTTACACGGGTTGTTACGATAGATGTTGCTCGAGATGACACTGATAAACTATTTAATTACAATGTACTTAATGGTTAATTATACTAAAGAAGGAGTTGTAGCAAATGTGAGTACTCTATCTGTACAATACAAATCTAAGGAGGGCCCTAACAATTAAACTCCGTCTACAAACAAGAACGCGTGCTCTTGTCGGGTCCTCACAATTTGCAATGTAAGCAATCACCGACAAATTAGACATCATCTAGGAATGTACGTACCTATGTTTTTTGTTCAAACATTTGTTATGTCTGGTTTTTGCGCCTAACTAAACAAATGAATGAGCATCCAGTTGGATTATTCAAAGTCTTATTGTTGTGTTTTATCTTGTTACTGTATCCTTGGCTTTTTAATTGATAACATCAAATCAGTCTTAATATACCTAGTCTGAAGTTACTAAAGGCTTTGGGCAGTACACTGATACTTGGAACAAGGTGCAACAGTTGTATTATCGTGTTAGAGTTCATTCATATGAAGATTCTAGCAGATAAATGTGTGTATTAAACAGAGTTACATTCAGCGTCCAGGTCCAAAGAAGAATAATCAAACCTGCTGCAGTGTTGGGAGCTATTAATAAAACGCCGGTCATAACAGACCACAGCAATCTTCGCTCAGCAATCATTTTGGCCGGATTTATTTAGAGTTCACATAAACACAAGTGGTTTTTGCCATGAATTATAATCATAGCCTTTATTCCATTACATGGAATGTTAATCGGGCGTTCTATTTATATCGTCCGTGTTCAGTTTCGTCGGCGTTTAGCATTCCACAAGTAGCGACTGCGACGTCTTGATCACCAGTGCCATGGAGGCATAACACTTTAAACTTTAGAAACACTGTGAGTCATTTTTGGTAGAACTGTACGCATTAGATTGTAAACAAAAGTGGTGATTGTATCACGTTGTCACATTGTGGTGGTGCAATGGACGTGGTAGAGTAAGGAGAGAGGGACTCGGATGAGATATGTGATAGGTCAGCGAAAGTTGTGAAGTATTTGTATTCCGTGCCACGTGACGTATGAGCAGCGAGCGCGCGGTGGCGGGCGGCTTGAGTCGACTAGCGGCGCGGTCGTCGCGTGCACAACTGACTGGCAATACTTGCCGCTCGCCCACACTGCTCTACCTTGTACGTGAGATAACACCATACCATGTCCTATAGCGACGAAAAGAGACAAACGAACCTTGCTACTTATCATTTATTATCAAACTAAAACAAGCCAGCAATGGACCGTAAAATTACTAAAAACCAGAAATTGGAATTGATAGCACAAAATATTAAATTACGATATTGGTATTACCGCACGTTACAGCGCCTGCTTCTAGAATGCGGTAATGCCTGATAGAGTCTTACATGATTCGATTATAATATTGTTTAAAACGTTTGTAGAGGCTTTTATAAATCCGTTACTTTGGACAACAAGATACTTACTTACATTTTGTTTGCAAGCAAAATGTAACCTACTTATATTAAAATGTGAAGTTGAACAAGATGAAACATTGAAATGGCTGGTGGTGCAGCATACCAATAAATCAAATGAATTCTGCAATACATGTGATCTTGATGGAAATCTGATTGTATACTACGTCTCGGTCTCGGCATACAGCTAATAAGGAAAGGACCGTGACCCCACTCTATGGCGACGTGTGTTATTGAATACTTCAATCTGTACTTTTAAACAATAAATAGGTAGTTGGGAAATATTTAGTCGTACTGATGCATCATTCTCCTTCCTTTAACTCGAGTTTGACTATTTCACGCTAAAGTTAAACACCTACTTCGCTTAAGAAAAGTATTCAAATTCATTGCTATCAATAAAATTTGTAATTTAAATACAAGGCGCAGAGGGCAAAACATCGTAAAGTCCACCCGTTCACCCCGTGCCTCCCCTTTAAGTAGTAATAGCAAATTCCATTAGTTATTCATGAAATTCATTGGCCAATTATGATGTCTAGCAAAATAATAATTAAAATATATCAGCAGTATATCTTTTAAAATGGGTGACACGGGACTAAAGAAATAAGGTACTAGAAGAAATTGAGAGTGAGCAATTATTTTGTTGTATCTTGCTGGCGGCAGGGGTAGCTTTTTTATCTTCTTCTTCTTCTTATCGTGTGGGTTGTGATGTGGATTACCAACCTCACCAACTCTGGTGTCAGGGTTATTATTGAGCCGCCAAAGGCCCCTGACATGGCTCAAGTAACGACTACTTACTTACATCAGTAAGTAGTAACCGGGACCAACGGCTTAACGTGACTTTTGATCTAACAAGATAGTTTAATAAATAGCACTACACAGGTAGTACCAAACTATTTAGTAATCTGTTCCTACACTACGAAGAAGAGTCTCCTTTATCTATAGATACTTACTACAGTGCATGTATGTATATTGTTTTTTAGAATTTGTCATTCATTTCCTCCAAATGTAGAGCACATAAATGAATAGGAATTGATAAAACTGTTCCGTTTGACGCAACGTTTACATTCGAATATCATTATAGGGTCTATGTTCCAAATATGTTGTGTCGAATTCTTCCAAAACAAATGATGTAAAATACTTATATTACAAACGGAAAATATTAATCAATTGTAGAGTCGCAAGTATAGCTCTAACAGCAAGTACACAGTCATATTTATTCTTATAACAATACTATCCTCAAACACATAACTCTACAAATGTGTCGTTCTACACATACTACTGGGACTTACGTACATATATCTATACGTACATAAATACATGTATGTGTTGTGTACATGCGGTGTTGTGGTTAGCATAAATATAAGGAAGAGCTCCAATTAAAAAGTTGCAATGCAATTTAATTATCAGCGCCCGAGGGAACACTCACTATGCCAGCTCTGCACATGACTTTGTCTGCAGTTTCATTTATTACTAACTGAAAACGCAGGAACATATGCCTGACAAAATATTTGGCAACAAGAAAATCGAAGTGCTGAATAAATTCAGAACTTTTGCCAATAAATACAGATCAGTGGGTCTGTTGTTGTTGTTGGTTGTGAAAGTTACTATGTACCTTAATAAAAGACATTTTTTTTTCTTCGTAATCTTTTAGATTTCCGTATTCTTTGTTAATTATGAGAGATTTTCGGTACACAGTACCGAAATCTTATCTCATGCCGTTATAAATAAAAATGATTAAGTTTAAGAATTATTTACAAGATAAAACTAATTACCGTACCTATAAAAAAGCATTAGCAGTATTTGCTAATGATTATCTTAAGGAGATTTTATATTTTTGTTTAGCAGGAAATATGAGATCCTGAAGTCAAATAGAGGTCGAATCGAAACCAACAAACTAACTTTCTTATTATTCGCTTTTGTAGCTAATGTGATAATGGAAAGGAGTAATATTGTTGCCCCATGGTGTGCCCGACGTTTGATGTAGCAGCCACTAAGCCATTTAGACGTTATTTGTTGCACCTTTTAACTTCTATTAGGTACGTAAATTCATTAACCTGGGATTCCTACTTGTTTTGAACCACACTTACTGCCACAGATAAGTGATAGGAGATGTACAGTGATTCTTCTCTGACCTTACGAACGAATGCCACGTGCATGACAAGCGCAATTAAACTAAGTAAGTATCTACCCTCAAAATTTTACAACCATGCAATTTGGTTTATCGCGTGTGTAAAGACCATCTAGATATAAAAAATATCACAGATAGTGCAATCAAAAACACACATTGTGTTCTCCACACTAGGCAGTGTGACATCTCGCAAAATGGTATCTCTGGATGTTGTTTGCCATACGATAATGATAACGATAACTGATAATGGTTGGGATTTGTATTTATTTTTAGTGTAACTATGGTTTAACATTCGCTGCAACATGATAACTATACTTCAACCGATAAGTTGAATGTCTACTATGTTTATATAGCTTTGCCTTCTGTTTTGACCGTCAAAAATAGATAACACATAAAGCAAATAACACGACAGACATTCTCTAAGCGTGCAATTATTGTGCATGTTGTGTAGTGCGATCTGTCTTTTCTGTTTCCCATACAGTTGGAATCCAAAAGAAAATAAAAGATAAGTAACTAAGTAAATAGTTGTTGGCTTTTCCTAAACAATTTACCTTTTTTGCAGTAATTTATGCTCCGTGCCAAACATTATTCTTATTTAATTTCCTCTCTCGGCCTCTCTGTTTTTTCTTGTACACGAATTCGTTCTTCGTACATTTTTTTTCACCACAAATACTGAAAGTTTTGAGAGGATAAAATATTTTTATCCTTTATTTTCTGGGATACTATCGTTTATTTTTTAAATCCCCAAAATGCATTAGATAGAGTAATTATTGTGGAGTAAGTACTTACTTAGCTGAAACAGAACAAAAATTGGACCACAAATGTAGAGATCGCATGAAAGAAACCGTAATGGTTTTTATTTTTTTACCAAAGAACAAAATATATCTCATGACTTTTTGGTGACGTCAAGTTTCATTTCTGTGATATGTCATGTTGTGACTCCATTTAACACCATTATTTTGTTTGATTCACTGTTATGGGGCATGGATGTAAATATTCTTTAAGTTAAATGAAATATATGTTAGCAAACTCTACAATAAAACGTAAATATTAGTAACATACCCAGTATTAATCAGTAAAATGTTAAGTACCACAAATATCACTCTTATTACGGAAACCAAATATTATTACTACAAATTATAATAAGAAATATTAATACAAAAGAATACAACAAATAGTCTTTCAGTTTTCGCTTCTCTCGACAAATTTCGTCTTCACTTGTTTTTCTTTCCTCGAAGTCGCAGACGGAACACCCGCCAAAACGTTTTTCTCTTAAAAAGTGACGTGACGTTCCTTTTTTGAAATTGCCAACACGGCCATTCTGCAAAGCGCATGCCCTCAGGCGCTGCTCAAATAACTGTAACATAAAATCATTCAAAGATTAATTAATTATCATTCCGTTCGGCCAATCTTGACATCATTTTCGAATGATATTTTAATCTAACTGCGTCCCTTTAGTCTTAGGCGACTCTCTCGTGTCTTATATTATCTATATCTATTATATATAGTATAATATACCCGTACCAATTTTCAGTTTAGTAATCATGAGTAGAAGGTTGGTATACGTGAGAGTGTTATATTTACAATTCTCTACTCATGTACTACCAAATCAGGCTTGATCCTTTAGACTTAGGCAACATCCCGCCCGATTGATTGGTTTAGGCAATTTACCTTTAGACTTAGGTAACCCTGTACCATTCTCCAGTTTGGTAAACATGAGTGGAATGTTGGTGTACGTGTGAATGTTAACTCATGCACTACCAAATCAGTCTTGTTCCTTTAGACTTAGGCAACATCCCGATTGATTGGTTTAGGCAATTTACCTTTAGACTTAGGTAACCCTGTACCAATCTCCAGTTTGGTAAACATGAGTGTGTGTGTGTGTGTGAGTGTTAACTCATGCACTACCAAATCAGTTTTGTTCCTTTAGACTTAGGCAACATCCCGATTGATTGGTTTAGGCAATTTACCTTTAGACTTAGGTAACCCTGTACCAATCTCCAGTTTGGTAAACATGAGTGTGTGTGTGTGTGTGTGAGTGTTAACTCATGCACTACCAAATCAGTTTTGTTCCTTTAGACTTAGGCAACATCCCGATTGATTGGTTTAGGCAATTTACCTTTAGACTTAGGTAACCCTGTACCAATCTCCAGTTTGGTAAACATGAGAGTGTGTTGGTGTTTGTGTAAGTGTGAGTGTGATATTTACAATTCTCCACTCATGCAATACCAAATCAGTCTTGTTCCTTTAGACTTAGGCAACATACTGATTGATTGGTTTAGGCAATTTACCTTTAGGCTTAGGTAAACCTGTACCAATCTCGAGTTTGGTAAACATGAGTGTGGATTGCAAACATGTGTGTGTGTGTGTGTGTGTGTGTGTGTGTGTGTGTGTGTGTGTGCGCGTGTGTGTTTGTGTGTGTGAGATAGCGAGAGAGAGAGAGAGAGAGAGGTGCGTGTGCGTGCGTCAAGGTACATATAAATATATAGATGAATAATAAAATAAATAAATATTATTAGTAAACAATCACCTATAATTGCCAACATGAGCTTACAATTGACTCCAGTTGTCTAACCGCAACCAGGGCGTCATGTTTTCCACGACAACTGTTCCTGTGTAGCGTTTGTCAGGACGTTCACAAGTATGTGTCATGGCCCAGGACTTGTATACCCTTATAAGGGCCCTTATATGTAGGCAACAAGTTTTACTCCGGCCGTCATTTGATTGATTTATAATTATTACAAGTACCAAATCACCAATTATGTAAAGTAACCGTACTCGTAGACGTACTCACTGGTTCACGTTTCTATTTTCGGCTGCTCTTCGACTTCCTCTTCTTAATGAGTTCATACCTAGCAGATGAACGCGTTTTCGTTTCGATCGTGATCTGCAATCGATGGTAAACACATCACCATACCTGGTGCTCCCCGCTACCGGTGATATTCTTCGCGGCAAAGGTAGCGGCGTCCCTCACCTGCTCAGCCCCCTACTTAGAGCGTGAACGGGAAGGCCTCCGCTTCGATCTGGACTTTCGCTCGTCCATTACGGCAATGGATCCGAAACACTTCTGATGTTAGCAAACTCTACAATAAAACGTAAATATTAGTAACATACCCAGTATTAATCAGTAAAATGTTAAGTACCACAAATATCACTCTTATTACGGAAACCAAATATTATTACTACAAATTATAATAAGAAATATTAATACAAAAGAATACAACAAATAGTCTTTCAGTTTTCGCTTCTCTCGACAAATTTCGTCTTCACTTGTTTTTCTTTCCTCGAAGTCGCAGACGGAACACCCGCCAAAACGTTTTTCTCTTAAAAAGTGACGTGACGTTCCTTTTTTGAAATTGCCAACATATATAAATATTATTTTACTTGTCTGCTTGCCAATACACCTAAATAAATAAAATTAAATAGTACAGGTTACCGTCAGGGTGGCTCCATTCTTGCACCCACTACGTCATATAATGTGGGCTAGTTACGATGAACCTTACGTGCGTCATCGTTAGAGAAACATGACCTGGCTAGTAAGTATATTACTGAAATAAAATACATTTGCCGTCAAAAATACGTCAGGCGTTTCAGGAGCAGCACACTAATTAAATCAAGTATGTAGGTGGAACGTACATCGGGCATTAATTCCCCAAATTGGTCTAAATGACAATTGCGGCGTATAGAGCCGGTGCTAGTGGTTCGAGACAACCTTGACCTATCGCGTGCTTTCGCCGAATGTCGCCGAAATATCGTCGCGTCGCCAACACTTTCACAAACGCAATGCTGAAATAAAGGATTCCATTCCAACATATAATCCTTTTTTAGTAGGTACGTCGTTTTGGTACTTTATCATAATGTAATAATATATATATATATATTTTTTTTCAATAAAGGTGTCATACAAGTTTTATAGTGTATGTATACAAATACTAATGATGATGAAATGATGAATGAATGATGTAATGTATTTTTAATGTGATTCAAGTGCAATAAAGAGTCTTTGTATTGTATTGTATTGTATTGTAAATACATACCATATAGCAACACAGACCTCCGCGGACCTTGATACGTACTTACCTACTATCTTACAGCAATCACCTGTTCATCCTAAAAGAGAAAAAAATATCAATCACAAAAAACACAGTAAGCATCTTTCAATCATTTTAAGTGGTACAAGTATGTACACGTTAAAAAATGGGACAGGATATAAAAGCAAGTAGGTATAATTATTGTAGGCGACAACGATGTATTATGGAACACCAGTTTCACATAAATTATACTACACGTTACGTAAGAAATACAAGTACCTACCCAGGTAGGTACCTACAATACCAGACCAGTGATTACTGCCAGTACAGAAAATTACTCTAATTAGTGGGTATCTTTGAATGAGTGTTTATATTACTAGTCACTATGTGTTGTAAGTATTGCGTAGAAATACTATGAGCAGCGAGCACGTTGTTAATGCACTATAAGTAGTCAAACTTTTTTAATTGAATAAAACGCTCTACGCGTAACTCCAAACCTCAGGGCGGACACTCGACTTGCGCTTCTACACGCGCGTATGTGTAAATGACCTGCTAGGGTTTGCGCAAAATTGATATCTATCTATCTATCTATCCAATTACTTAATGTCTAAGAAAACAGTCTCTATAATTCCCGTATTTAGACACCATACTACCAGTGTCTTTAAGTTTTTTACAAATAAGTATTAATGTCTTTCTAACATTGTACGTTTTTTAAACAAAACACACTTCAAAACTTCTGTAGGTGCTCTTACAGATACAACGATTTAATCTGAATTTATTTAAAAACAAAACAAAACGCCGAGTGTTCTTTTTTGTCGTTAGTAGGTACCTATATAAATTCTGTGCCCAAATATGTGTTCATCCTTCACATACCTGCATACTCTTACGACAAAATATTTTGGACGATAAGACAATCTTGACTCACATTCCATTTTCGGAAGTGACTGTCAGAATCATTATAAAACTATTAACTAAGTAGAAAAACAATAAGGAACAAATAACCGTGTACCTAATAGGTGATTGTATGTATGTTTGTTGAAAACATCGTCATTGTTTATGAGTGTGCACCCGGTGAGGTGCATCACAAGAGTTACGTGTTCTCTAATAATAAACCTGTTAACAGACGAACACCAGACGCTAGACGTTGCGAAATTACAAAGAAACTGTTAAAACTTCTATAAAGATAAAGACGGCAAGCAGAGAACGTTTATACAGGTACTGGTATTGGTGCCGTTTGCATGGAGTAGTCGTGTTTAGAGGTATATGACGCACATCAAACTCCAAAGCTTAATACTATTACTATTAGAAGAACATGAAAAAAAGCAATTAAAAGCAAAAAAAGACATTATTCATCGATAGATGGAAAAACTAAACAGAATCACCGCAATGCCGGTCGGAGTGGGGGCTGTTAGGTTACTTTCGTTACGGTATTTCTGGATTCGCTCTCCACGCTCAAGGCCCGCGATAGAAGCTATGCAATAGCTTAAAAATGTTTCATACTGTCCGTGACAGCCCTGTTTGGGGAACACGTGACTTACCTCTTAGTGTCACGGACCCCAATCCTGGCTTGAGCTCTAAACCATTCAAATGTGTATCGACTTTGAGTTTGAATTCATGTTTGCGTCATAGATAATTGATATCACGTGGTTTCCAAGACATGTACCCGGCTAATGGCAATAGGTTATAACAATAACGTAGCTGACGAAGAGTGGGTGTATACAGGGTGTTAGTGACATCGTAACGAATACTCAGGGGGATGATTCAGACCATGATTCTGAGTTAATATCAAGTGGAATTTTTCGTCGCAAAATTCATGTTTTTTTTTAGTTTTTCTTAAATGATTTTCAATTCTATACTTTTGCGATAAAAAATACCACTTGATATTAACTCAGAATAATCAGCTGAATCATCCCTCTCAGTATTCGTTACGATGTCACTTACATCCCACACAAGTACATACGGTAGCCATACAAGTAGGTATGGGTGTTAGTGACACCGTAACGAATACTGAGGGGAATGGTTCAGACCATGATTCTGAGTTGATATCAAGTGGAATTTACAGTCTGAATCATCCTGTAAATTTTTGTGGATTTTTTTAATTATTTTCAATTCCATATTTTTGCGACGGAAAATTCCACTTGATATCATCTCAGAATCATGGCCTCAATCACCCCTCAAAGTTTTCACTACGATGTCACTAACACCCTGTATACTATACTCTTGCCTACGCCTTTCAGGATACTGGTATATTATTATGTTATGTTATCATGTAGTCACCTGACTCCGTTCAGTCAGGAGTTCTGCTCGCGTGATGCTCGTTATCTCGGATTAATCGCAAAAAGCGACTGTTAGACATAACCATAGAATAAGGAACACTACTACGTACCTATACAACGTCTGCTCCCGCTCCCCACCAGAGACCACGGAATTCCGCTTACCACAATACTGACACACCATTTTCTCTGAAATCAGCACATACTAGTCTTGGAGGTTCTTTGTTGTCGACACGACGAAGATATACTTTAGTTAACAAAATACCTACTTGTTTAAATTCAGATACTTAGGTATCTGTTTTCATTCAATTTGCAGGTTCCTGCTACTAGGTGGGTATGACAAAATGAATCTGTATTGATGTAATTTAATAAAGAAATTGAAAGAAAACATTTGCTAATCTGACTTATATTGTATAAAAGTAAAAAGAGCGGTTTTACTGACCGCCTTCTGTGACCTGGGGGGTTAAAAGGCCACAACAAGGCAATTCATCTAAAAAGCAATATTGTAATTTAACATTTTTTCAAATATAAAAGTAAGTGCATAATGCAAACAAATGTCAAATATTGTTTTTTTAGATGAATTGCTTTGATGAGGCATTTTAATCCCTCTGTTGGTGACAAGTTGCAAGGGTGACATGTTGAAAAGTAAAACTTATAAATAATTTATGAGGTCGATATTAAAACCCGACAATACTAAGATTATTTAATTAGGAACATGAGAGTATGGGATCATAATGGAGTTAAACAAAATACAGGGTGCTAGTGACACAGTACTTTTTTTTTCACTTATTGTAGATTTGCCGCAGATGGCATTAACTACTTGGCCGGACAAATGGGGAGCGCTGAAGGCTCTCACCCGGTACAACGTTTAAGACAACAGGCCTGAGGGTGCCCAGTTGGGCGCGAACCTCGGCTCAGGGCGTCGACTGGGAAGAAAGTGACACCGTACCGAATACGAAATGATTCTTGATGTTAACTCAGAAGCTAAATCATGAGCTAAATCATCTACCTCAGTATTTGGTAAGGTATTACTAACACCCTATCTTATAGTTTTACCAATCTCCTCTAGAAGTGTGACCGCAAATGACCTCTTCAAAACGATGGATAATCTATTTGAGCGAGACGAATAGTTTGTTACCTAACCCGTCACCATGCGGTTCGTCACATCCATCTTAGAAGGAATATATCTTCAGTCGCTGCGGGTTGTTATTGATGACTTGTGGCAAAACTCACTCCATTATTATGAATGTAACTTTATTCATGTAAGTAATCTCCTATAATAGTATGTTACTTGAGGTCAATGTGGGGAAGACCGTCTGGGCTCAAAGACCGTGTAGTGCCAATAACTTCTGATTTTGAATAACTAGCGCGTTACGTCTCTGTCGATAAAACAGTCCCTAAAGAGCTAGTCCGAGCTAAAAAACCGTGTTATAAAATATCGAACTGTTATAGGTACCCATTATATCACGTTGGTCTAACAGAAAGCTCAGGGAAGGCGTGGGTACTCAGTTCATCCTGCGATGGATGTACTTCTGACTATAGTACTTACGACTATAATTAGTCGTGACCTTGGGTTATGTGATATTATACTGTTATACCTGTAATAACTATACAGCATAAAAAAGTTGGTGTATTGTGTTGGTGTTGGTGTATAGCTTACGGTCTCTTCGATAAGATATTTGGCATATGGTACCTAATGGTACTTTTTAAATTTTTTCTTAGATGCATGAAATTGGACTTATAAGAAAGCATGTTCTCAGATTGAGAGTATACTTTGCATAACGAGCAATAGTCTAGGCAATGAAGAATATTTTATGAAAATATTGTAAGTACTTACATATTATTTTCATACTTAACATAGATACTGCAGGCGAAGAAAATTTTGATTGAGCAATTTTCCGAAGACTGATATAAACGATTTATGAATTTAGCTAATTTAGTGAGTGAACGTTACATGAGCCATGTCAGGGGCCTTTGGAGGCTGAATAATAACCCTTACACCAGGGTTGCTGAGGTTGGTAATCCACTTCACAACCCACACGATGAAGAAGAAGAAGCTAAAAATCTAACTTACGGTATCTTTTTTTATATTTATAAAGTACGTTTATTTCACAAAACTTTATCATACTACAATGAGGAATTAATGTTGGGGTCCATTACTTTCCTTTTCTACACTACAAAGATACGTGTGTAGTGTTTTCACAGTTAGATTACTTGTACTATCCATACCACGAAGCCTTGTAATTTAGCGCAATAAGTTTGCTAGTAAACTATGGCAGTTGCTTATTAGAGTACATAGGTTGGTTTGTTCTAGCCGGCGCACTGTGGAATATTTGGGTGTGTTTCGGATCAAAAATCTGTAACTCCGTCAATTTTAAAGATAGAGCGATGTAATTTTGCACTAATATAAAGGAATATATAACAATTCATATAAGTAATGTTTGGTGAATTGAAATTACGCGTATTTTTTTTTATTAAATAAAGAAAACTCACAATCGTTTAAAATGCTATATATTTATTGAAATTTATATTTTTAGTTATATTATCTTACCTGTATTTCTTAACACTAATTACTCAATTAACATAACTTATCATATTAATGATAAAATAAAATAAAAAATGGTACAGTACCTATAGCTATACATTATGCTAAACATAGAAATGAATCAAAATTTTCTTAATATTATTAATTTAACTAGCTATGTAATAGGGTTTCTTGTTAGTTTCATTGTATCTATAGATAAGATTCTAGCTGCAGTGTGATCTAATAGATCTTGAATTCTCAATATTTTCGCGTATGTGTTTGTGATTTCAATTGTTGACGATGGTGGATAGCATTCCTGTTTCATTTGTTGTATTTTGTAATATGGTGGAAATATTGGACAGTTTCTTTCATCTGTAACGTTCCTGAGATACAGATATTGTGCTTTAGTTAGTTCCAAGTCGATGAAAACACTGAATGCTTCTTCATCTGTAAGCGTTTTGATTATTTTTGCGTTATCAAAGTGATTCAAAACGAAAAGCTTTTTTTCAGCATCAGCCAACCTTAATTCTTCAACTAGTTTTGCTTCCGTTCCTTCTCCCATAGAACGCAATCCTTGAAGATATCCGCCCAGAATGTGCTCCAAACCATATTCGTTCATCAAAATAGTGTTTCTTCTTTTTTTGCTTGATTCTGAAGAATCTCCATATGTCACACACGGTCTTCCTCGTTTACCAGAAGAAGTAGACGGTGTTGAGTCTGTTGACACGTTTTCTGATGTAGGTATAGTCACGGAATATTCAGAATCCAGCCAATTTGTGTTATTTTTTAAAAATATATTCTTATTGCGTGCTGCTTCTTTCCAGCGTCTATTAAACGCAGGGATGATAGTCTGTTGGATTTTACCAATTATAAAACATATATTGTCTTCTGATACTTGTTTTTCCTCCAAATATGTCGAAAGTGCCGCAGTCGTTTTACCGCCTTCTATATAAGATTCTATTAATTCACGTTTACTACAGTTAAAAGTAGACATTTTGAAGAGTAAAATAGCCGTACTATACGAAAATACCACTGAAATTGTAATGGAAACATATTTTGTTACCTCCCTTTATATATTGTTTCAGAATGTGTGAATTAATTCAGATATCTATTTTCTCACGGAAAATGACACCAAAATGATAAAAACATAACAATATAAAATAATCAATTGATAAACTATACCACAAAGTATTGTTAAATCAAGTCAACCACGAAACCGCAATTGATAGCAATTTCCGTTCCCTGACTAGGATTCGATTTTATCTCATATCTCCAAAGTTCGCAAAAAATCGCAGCTAATTTTTATATATGTTGTTGATAAGTAACTAAACTATCAATTAACATTAAAATCAAAGCACCGGTAAACGCCGGTAAATGTTAAAAGCTTCGACGAAGTTGAAGAAAACCTTTTTTTTCCTCCATTTCTTCTTTAATTTTTTTTACGTATATATTCGTATTAAAAACAATCAATTTAATTTGTTTAAATTTTCCGATAGATAAGCTTTTCAAAAATATATAATACCATATACCTTTCATTTTAAGTTTTAAAACTATCTGACTTTGAAAATCGTCAATGAGGAACTTGATATTTCCCAATTTCATGAACCTTAACTTTACCAAATGAAAACAACTACTTTCACCAAATATAATATGAATTGCGCTACAGAATATGAATCTCCGACTTTCGAACTATTATATTACATTGATAGAAGGACCTATTTCAATTAGTGAAAAAATGAATTTTGATACGCGTTTGTTCTACCATATTCCATAGTGCGGCGGGGGGTGGGGGTCGCTGCTATTACGTCAATCAAGCGCGGACGGGGCGTCGTCGCTCACTTCATTACCCACCGGGGCTTTCATTGCCCTCAGCCCATAAATTACAACGTTTCAGTAAAATGGAAGGAAAAATTGCACCAGTGATAAACACTCGGAGATTCTTATCTTCAGTGTAAGGGTAAGGAATTGTCATAATCGTACTTAGTTGATACAGAAATGAAATGGTTTGAAAAATAAATTGTCGAGACGCAAAAGTGTCTTTGCTTGTTTAGAATTATTATTCTATTTGAAAGTAAAATGTTTTTCGGGTCCGTAAGGTATTTCATTAAACTAACATACTTACTAATTGTCCTCCGGACTCGTGGTCACACCAGGTTCTCACACCAGTATGACAAACAGGAATTTTATTCTTGTGATAGTTACAGGTACTTATAGTTACAACAGTGTTTTATTTACCCTTGGGGTCCGGAACCCTAAAACTTAATTTGTTGACATTTAAAACTAAATTTTATAATAGCTAAGTAATCATCAAAAGGAACACGAAAGTTTCGCGTTAAACGTAGAGCAGAGTTTGTCGAATATCATTAGTTTAAGGTCGGTTCGGAGAATTACTTAGTATAGTGCCGTAATTTAATGGCTCCTTTTTACGTCAGAGACTGGACTGGATTCATCCTGAAACTTCAACTAGTCTATACCTAATGTGATTTAGTAATGACCCTCCTTTATGTTTCGCGACAATCGGATTAAAAAAACTTGCAATTTAAAAATTATCACACTATAAATAAGAAGGTAATAAGTAGATTATTCAGTGTTGTAAATAATTTGGTTTTAAATTGCGATTTCGTTTCTAATAAATTAAAAGTATTTAGTTGGTTTGTAAACAACAATATAATTAATTATAATTATAGGTACAATATCGCGATTTAGGCAAGACATATCTATAAAATAGCATTTACTTGTAAATGTAAAAACTCGGGAGAGAATTTTGTTTTCTCAGATGTCATTGAAACAAATAGTACCTAGTTTCGAAAAAAAGATTATATTATATTAGGTATATAGGCTTGCTGGTGTAAGGCGTAGAGTCGCCTTACGTCATCGCTATGGGCGGGTTAGCTGATAAGAATTGTAACAAGCGAATAATACAAGAGTTAATTTTACTTTTGATCGCTTTCTCGCGTTATTTGTAACTTTTGTTTTGATTATATTAAGTTCAATGACAAAATGTTTGGTAAGATTTTGCTTCCTTGCGGGGGAGAAGGAGCCCGAAGCGAAACAGTACGACTGTGTTATTACTTTATAAATAGTTTTCTTTCACAATAATGTTTATAGAGATATCTAAAATGTTGGCTTACATCTTTGAAAACAATATTTATTGAAATAAATATGCTTAAACACTTTAATATGGTTGATGCAGTCACTGATAGAATACGAATGAGTGAACTAAGTGCGTACACGTGCAAATTATCATGTTATTGTCACAGTACACTGCAAATAGTTCCAATTACATATAAGTATAATGCACTGTGATGCATAATATTCACCAACTATATCAATTATTTTGGTCTGAGATAAAATATAATAATGTGTTTACAATGTATTTTTTAACGTAACTTTTTAAGTATATGGCATTAAACATTCCGGACATGTCATACAAACAACCTCGTTTTACATAGACGCCACACATTGACGTTATCATACACTAGCATCTGTGTGTGTGTTACGTCTGACACCATAGGATTCAAGTCTAAACTATGTTCGAGGGGGGGTGAGGAAAACCTAGCTCAGACGCTGGTGGGGAGTGGAGAGTTGCCATTCTATACGTAGTAATATTCCTTATTCTATGCTACTTGTCCGGATAGAGAGCGCTGAGGGCTGTCACCTGGTACAAAATTTAAGCCAACAGGCCTGGCGGTGGCCAGTTGGGCGAACCGCTGACCTAGCGTCACCTGGGAGTCTGAGGATTATATTTGAAAGAATTAATCGACCGTAGTGGGCCGATAGCGATAAGTGCTGAATAAGGGGAAATCGGCGACCACGCCGATCAAGCCGGAATCGAACCCGTGACACCACGACGTAAGTCACGCGTCCTCTGAACATGGCTATCACAGATTTTAGGGAGTAGATACTTGAATCCGTACAAGTGAAATACTCTGGGCTTCTGTTCCCTCCAATATAATGGACTCTGTGTCTATAGGCGAAGTGTTGGTAAAGTTGTGGCCACCCTGATAGGGATTACGAATGTACACAAAATAGTATTAAAATTTACATATCTGCTTTGTCGGCGTGGACTGTATGCGTGTAAACTTTGTACTTCGTTCGTCACGCGAGCGACAAAGTGTACATAGTGCCTATTTTCAGTGTGACAGGTACATACGGCTTATATATATATATATATATATAAACATATATATATATATATATATATATAAATCCACGAATAGAATCACTTCATTTTCACTTTTTTTTCGCTCAGATCAGCTCTGGTGAAAAATGATTTAGCGAAGCGACATCATTTAAAAAACAAGCGAGAAATGTGTGCGAAGGATCGCGCATTTTGACAGCTCCGCTCCACTTCATCGTACAAGACATTTACCTCGCACAGCTCTGGTGGAAACCCCTACACATTTCCACAGCACAGCTGCATATCCTCGTACGACACATTTTACTCCCACAGCTCTGGTGGAAAAGCAGTCTTAAGTTCGTTTCGAACCATAGAATAAAGAATAATTACCTACGTAGGTACTTATATAGAACGGTAGCTCTCCGCCCGCACCAATTCGTACCGGGCGCTTACCTCACCCCCTAGCGGTTTTACTTTATTAGTCTTGTATAGTCGCAACCTGCAAAGGAGTAAGAGGAAGCGCGAGGATTGTCTATGTCCCTCGCACTTGCAAGTTAAACGGCACACGGTAAGAATAAGATTTTTATATGGAGTGTGCGGAGTGTGCCGAAGTTGCGGCACTGTTCGTATATTTTTATTACAAAATATGCTTTAGAATGTTTCTACGTGGTTCCTACATAGGTACATATTATTACATTGTGGTGGTATATATTACCTACAGCTTTACTTAGCCTACAGTGTTATGTATCTAAACGTAAACAAAATGCCTCTTAACATCAATGACTTGCTTAGTTTTGTTGTTCGAAATAAGTTAACGAGGGTGTCGCCTTATGGAATGTTATAAAAACAACAGTCATCGCTAACGCAAAACGGAAAAATATTGCTAAAGCTACGCAATCGTAAACATCTCAGAGAACAAACGAACGACAAACAACATCCTGAATCTTAATTGTTATTCTTTCCTTATTTTTTTGACCATGCATTTTAATATACCTATGTATAATAGTTCTGTTGCTTCCAATTGTATTATGTATCTTTATCGTAGATGTATATTTAAACCAATTCTTGTCTAAAAATTCGAATTCTCAATAGCAAATGTGCTCTACTTAATCGTTTATTTACGAGTGATGGAAACAACCATATTTCTAAATCAAGGAAAACGTCAGTTGTGTATGTATGACGCGCGTAAAGGGAATTAGTTTCACCAATAGATTATGTATCTATGTCAGGTATTCTGGGAATCTGTTGTATACTAACAGCATAGACAACTATGGAAACGTTTTGACATAAAGAAGCACGTAATATTGATGCTTGATCAGAGTAATATTTATACAATCAGATCTATTAAACGTTAACGGCCTCTGTGGTCCAGTGGTTAAGCGTTGGGCTCACGATCCGAGGTCCTGGGTTTGAATCCAGGTGGGGACATAATCACAAAAATTACTTTGGTTAGGACATTACACGCTGATCACCAGATTGTCGGAATGTAAGACGATCCGTGCTTCGGAAGGCACGTTTAGCCGTTAGTCCCGGTTACTACTTACTGATGTATGTACGTAGTCGTGCGTCACGTCATGTCAGACCTTTAGCGGCTCAATAGTAACCCTGGCACCAGGGTTGATGAGGTTGGTAATCCACCTCACAACCCACACGATAGAATTAGAACGTTTCGTATATGTACAAATATAAGTACTTACTTACACAAACTCGACTCTTAATCACAGATGTGTTACTGATTACTAAATGATAGTAGTGCCACAATTCGTGTTCAACTTTACATATGAATCTAAATTTTAAAATAAATATAGTAAGCTGCAACGTCAGATTTGCCAATGAGGGACTTTCTTGGCTACGGTCACCAAAAACAATATAGATGGCGTTGCACAGCTTTGACGCAATAACTACCTACATACATACATACATAAACTCACGCCCGTAATCCCTAATGGGGTGGGCAGAGCCACAAGTAATCAAAGACAACTTGCAGCCACTGTTGATACGATGTCGTAAGCTGGATATGATGAACCTTATGGTGATAAGGGATCAGCCTATCGCCCATAACATTAGTCCATCATGTTAGAGGACACAATCCCTCTGTCGATAATTACCTATTTTCTCATTACACGGGTACAAAATGATTCCAAAATACAATGTAATAGCAAAGCGAATATAAAAATAATTTTATTGTTACTTGATATTTGGATCACATTATAATATAATGTGTCACATTAATTAATGTGACTATGAACAGACTTATGTTACTACCTATATTGCGTCTCTTTATTTTGTTCAGAATAATAATGGGCGGAAGATGTAATTGTGCCTGGGTGTAATAAAAAGAGTCATCATTTATACCCAAAAACAAAGATAAAAGATACGTATGTCTGTTATCCATGAAATTAGAAGGTAAACGAAGGAAAATCTGTACAGCGCCATCTTTATTATTTTTGAGGAACGTAGCCTAGAACGTCCCTCAATCATCATCTAACTTCGGGTAAATACTTCTGGCAACAAACATCACCTAGTAGGTAAGTATAACTTATTATTGTCAGCATCATGTAAGAAGTCGTATCCATTATTGTTATTCGTTTATCCCAATTATGTATTAAAACAAAAAGTTATAATATTATTTTCACTTTAATTTCGCTTCAATCTTTTTTTACCATCCGTATTGATAAAAAAATGAGTTGACAACGAACTACTGCAAAAAAGACATGCCTCATTATCATATCACAAGTAGTTTGACTGACACGCGCCGCAAAGTCGAACAATGTATTTTTTCAACGTATTTGTTGACTCTGTTGTATGGGAGTTACTCCCACGCAGTCAGTTCACTGTCCTTATCCAGGGTCCATTCTGAACTTCCGTTCCAGCTCACTTCATTTATCAAGCGAAAACATCCGTCGATTGTACAGGAATGTTCCAATGATAAAGCGTGAAATGAATATTTTTAAAATATAAAAATATTTACTTCTTGGAAATCGCAACATATACATACCCAACTACTACCTAATTAGAGATTTAGCCCATTTAGTTGCTCGTATTTCATTCATGGTTTTCCTTAGGATATCATCCTGCTTCAATTACAAACGTAGAGCAACACGGACCTTGATTATAAAATTATACCTAGTTGAATAAAATCAGGTCACATAATAATATTACGCGCACTCTTAGATTTTCTTGAAAAGTTGGCCAGAAACTTCCGGAAAAATGTTTTCCCGTGGTCCACCGGGTGAACTAAATAGGTGAACCCGGCGAAAGAAGGGGAAAATAAACAACTAACACTCACTCCATGGTACCTAAGTGTATTGTTGAAACATAATGAACTATGTACAAAGTACTTGTACTTACATGAATAAGCGGACTCATGCTTAATTTGGATGTTATAAAGGATCATTCATCCAAGGATATATTAATTTTCTATCTGGGTTCATATCGATATAATGTGCGATGTTTTATAAAGGAAATAAGTCAAATACAATGAAACAATAATGAGAAAAAATAAAGTTTATTATTAATATCTGCATTGTTTAACAACATTAGTAAAGTTTAACTATTAATAAATGTCATTTTTCCTTACTGATAACTAGTCGGCTGCGCCGCCGCCGAAAAGTAAAATTAATAAGTAAGTATAATAAATAACATGCAACAATAGATTGCAAGAGAGATCGCATTTTTCTATGTACATAATAGAAAAACGAATCATGAGTTCAGTAGAAATAAATATTGTCTCGAAGTAAAAGGAAGCTCACTAAAGTTACGAGATTATTATCTAATCGTAAAACGCGACTGCTCGTTGTTAAATTAAAGCCATCGGAGCGATGGAATAGTATTAATATAGTCAATGTAAAGCTTTCTAAGGCACTATGATGTATTGGGTGAATATTACTTAGCACCGACATCGCGTGACGTCACAGCTGTGGCGGTGCGTGTGACCGTGGTGGTGGAGTTGGCAGTCCTGGCCGCCGTGCCAACTTTCCTGACAGTAGTAGTAGTTGTAGTCTTGGAAATACCGCCGTTAGGAAGTTGCTGTACCTCTGTTCCAGTACGGACCTCCTCTGTTGCTGCCTGGGTTTTTTCATGGGCACTGGCTGTTTTCTTATTCTTTTGCACACTTTGTTCAAATCCTTCTCTTCGAATCACTTGGCGACTACCCTCTTCAGTGCACGAAGCTCCACGTTCACCGCTTGCAGCAGTGCGAATCACTCCATTTTCCACTGGTATTATTTCGCTGTTCTGGAATTGTTCTGTGAATCCATCTGTCGTATCAATTGTATACGACCCACGTCGGATGGGCTTCTCTGGTATCCAAACTAATTCTTGGGTGAGTGTCTCTTGAATTTGAACTGGTTCAGGAGTAGCGGTCGAGCTTCTTACTTCACTTTCTCCTCTTACTTGAGTAACGTGAGTACGAATGTTCTGAGTTTGTGTGTTTGATGCGTTAGATTCATTCACTAATCTTTGAGTGACGTTGTTCGATACATTTTCGGTAATGTCGCCATTTTGTCTGATCACTTCTGTGTCTTGCCTTTGTAACTGAACTCTGCCTTGACTTGTCTGGGTGACCTCTTTAGTAGTCGTACTCTGCGTTATCTGTTTTTCAGTGGAACGGAATGGCTCAATTGGTTTCAACTGGCCCAATAACGGAGAGTGTTTAATTCCAAATGTGATTTGCGGTGTCCTGTTTAACTGCACCTGAAAGCAAATAAAATAAATGTAACTATGTTGATAACAATTGCATTTATCCTCGTGAACCTTATACAAAAATGCTTAGTAAAGTTCTCAATTTGATTTATAATATGCTAAGATGACTTTTTTATCAGCGAAAACCAAAATTTAAAATTCAATGGAACTTTTCGACTTAAATGGATCGCACGAATCAAGGTTCAAATTGTTGAATATTCACGATAGTCCTTGTATACGTCATTTCACCAGATAGATACCTTTTCCGGTGAATAGGTGCCAGGCGCGGGCACGCGCACGCGATCGTCGACCGGCACCTTGTGGCGGCCTGACATCGTGTACACGGGAGTGTCCAACACTGAAGGAATGCGGTATGAGTTCGGGGCTGTAAATAACACAAATCCTAATATAAAATTTCATTCATGGCTACAAAACTTATAATGTAATATCATAATTCAAGAATATGTAACGTACCAGGTGATTCAACGTATTTTGGAGTATGAACCTTGATTCCAAAGGAATATTCTGGAGAATAAGTCAACACGAATTTGGATCCTTTTTCTGGGCTATATGTGCCAGGAGCAGGAACCTTCAGACGCTCGTCAATCGGTTCCTTGTGTCTGCCAGAGATTGTGTATAAAGGAGTTTTTACAGGCGTCGGCAGAGTGTATTGGTTAGGAGCTGAAAATAAAATTACAAATTTACTATAAATTTTGTTACAACAATAATTAACTAAAAATTTCATAATAAAAAGTTACTTACCAGGACTATCAAGGACCTTCAATGTATCAGTCTTAATCCTGAATGTATATTGAGGAGCGCTGTGCATGAGTACTTTATCGGCTTTATCAGGATTATAACTATTCGGTGCAGGAACGTTATCAGGCTTGTGAGGATTTGTCTTAATTCTGAATGAATACCGCGGAGCATTGTCCAACAAAACCTTGTCAGCCTTTTCTGGGTTATAAACATTTGGTGCAGGAGTATCACTCAATTTCCCATCTTTACCTTTCGGTGCCAGTGAGAAAGCTGGAGATTTCTCTAATATAACTTTATCAGCTTTTTGTGGGTCATAAGCTGTAGGACCAGGTGTATCGGGAATCTTTCCATGATCGATTTTAGGTCTAAATGTATAAGCAGGTGAAGTTTCATGCAAAACTTTATCAGCTTTGTCAGGGTTGTAATAATTGGGACCGGGAGTGTTATTTACTTTTCCATCTTCAATTTTTGGTCTAAAGGTGTAACACGGAGAACTTTCGTGAAGAATTTTATCTGCTTTATCAGGAGAATACGCATTTGGAGCTGGATTATTTGAGGGTTTTTCTGCGGGGCCTTTAATACCAAAACTGTACTTAGGAACACCATTCAACATGTAATCGTATTTACTAGGATCATAAGCATTCGGTGCGGGAACATCTGATATCTTCGAATCTGGACCTTTGCCAGACATTGTATAACGGGGTGTATTATGTGGCAAAAGAGGATCATAAACATTTGGCCCTGGTATGTCAGATGGCTTTCCTGATGGTCCCTTTCCTGAGATGGTATATTTAGGTGCACCATCTGGCAGTCGAGGATCGTAGGTATTGGGAGCAGGAACATCGGATACCTTCCCATCAGTGCCTTTTCCGGAAATAGTATATTTTGGCGAATTGCTAGGCAAATGAGGATCATAGGCATTCGGTCCAGGGAAAGTAGAAGGTTTTCCATCAGGACCTTTACCGGATATCGTATATCTTGGTGCATTACTAGGTAAGTGGGGATCATAATAGTTAGGACCCGGTGTATCTGGCAGTTTTCCATCGAGGCCTCTGCCTGCTATAGTGAACTTAGGAGTACCATCTGTCAGATGTGGGTCGTAAGCATTTGGGCCTGGAGTGTCCGAGGGTTTTCCATCGGGTCCTTTGCCATATAGACTGTATTTAGGCGTACCGTCTAGTAAATGAGGATTGTAGGCATTTGGCCCCGGAGTGTCCGAGGGTTTTCCATCGGGCCCTTTGCCGTATAGACTGTATTTAGGCGTACCGTCTAGTAAATGAGGATTGTAGGCATTTGGCCCTGGAGTATCAGATGGTTTTGCATCAGGACCTTTTCCATACATGCTGTATTTAGGGGTGCCATCAAGTAAATGTGGATCGTAAACATTCGGACCTGGAGTATCATTAGGTTTTCCCAATTGTGGTTTAGGTCTGAAAGTATAAGCAGGTGAAGATTCATGTAGAAGTTTATCAGCTTTATCCGGACAATACACATTCGGACCTGGAATATTATCTATTTTAGCAGTGGGTCCTTTGCCTGCAATAGTATATTTTGGAGCTCCATCCAACATATGCATAGATTTTTCTGGGGCGTATACATTAGGACCGGGTGTGATATCTGCTCTATGAGATTGATCTTTAATTCTAAACGTATACGATGGCGAAGATTCATGTAAAAAGTTATCTGCTTTGTCCGGGCAATAAGCATTTGGAGCAGGTGTTTCCTGAACTTTATCGGAATGCCCTTTACCACTAATGGTAAACTTGGGCGCACCATCCAACATATGCATTGATTTTTCAGGGGCATATACGTTGGGTGCCGGAGATTCACTCCTTATAACAGCTTGCTCCTTAATTCTGAAAGTGTATGATGGAGAACTTTCGTGCAATACTTTATCTGCTTTCTGTGGATCGTAACTGTTTGGAGCTGGTGTCTCAGATACCTTTGTACATACAGTTTTCCCAGATATTGTGTACTTTGGTCCGCCATTTAGCATATTCATAGACTTTTCTGGGGCATATATATTGGGAGCAGGAGTCTGCTCAATCTTTTCAACTACTTCTTTCGAACGTATTGTGTAAGCTGGTGAACTCTCATGTAAAACTTTGTCAGCTTTTTCAGGACAGTATGCATTTGGAGCTGGCGTTACATCATGTTTCTCACCAATTCCTTTTCCAGCAAGTGTATATTTGGGTCCACTTTTGAGGGAATTGATAGCCTTTTCAGGAGAATACATATTTGGGGCTGGTGCATCGCTTGTTTTTATAATTTCAGACTTCGTTCTGAAACTAAATGCTGGCGACTTCGATCTTAAAATTCTATCCGCCTTTTCAGGACAGTACGCATTAGGTGCAGGAACTTGTTCAGTTTTAAGAGACCTACTCTTCGTCGTAAAAGTGTATCGAGGTCCCTTTTCTCGGATCACCGTTTCGCTCTGAAAGTGAAAAATTTATAAGTTTTAGATACATACATACATACATACATAAACTCACGTCCGTAATCCCTAATGGGGTGGGCAGAGCCACAAGTAATCAAATAGATAGTTAGATAGGCAAGCATCAATTATTATGTAAATACTACTTAGTACAATACTTAGTATGCTAAACAATAAAATATTTATTACAGCACCTCTAAAACTCTATGAAGCTACGAATACTAGCACTAATTACCGATATTAGTCAAATAAATACCTTTAAAATGTTTCCATAACATTTACGAACTTGGCGGCATGCAACAAGACTCTCAATGAAATGTAATTTATAAGTAATGATTTATCAATAACAGTGCTCTATTAATTATAAGAATATTTATTATCAATTTTTATTACATTAAAAATAATAAATTTTGCAAAATGTGTCACTAGCTTGCAAAACGCATAATGGGTGGGTGGCGATGATTCCTCTATAATTGTTAAGCTTATTACAGACAGTTGTTACACAGAAATCCCTTCAGGTGCGGGGTAGTGCACCGCTCGCCCGGCGAATGGTGAGTGTCGAATGCCGAACGTATGCGCCGGCGCCCACGGCAGATTCACGCACACCTGTTATGTGTACCCAGCCCAAGGTTAGTTCACTAAGTATGAAACTTAGCTCCGCTGCATGCATTGCAGTTAGTAATTAAACATGAACAAGCCAATATGCATAGCGTTATGAATAACGCAATTCTTTTACCTTTTCAGGGCAGTACACTCCGGGTCCAGGTACACCCTCGGACGGATGCCTTGGGTCCCTTCTCGGGGCCATGGTATATGCTGGAGGTTTCTTAGTTAGTGCCTGCGCGCCTTTTTCCGGGGTGTATGTCCCGGGACCAGGCATAGGTGTCTTCGACTCTATGGTCTTCCCTCTTCCAGTTATGCTGAACGCTGGTGCGGCGCGCTTGCTGCCTTCTTTTGCTTCTCCAAGGACCGGTGGCATAGAATATGAGTTTGGTGCTGGAAATTTACAGTAAAACAAATATTAAATGACACTTATAAATATAGAAATTATATAATTAAGTACACCAAGGATATTTTTTTACTCATGTAAAAATACCAGAAAATTATATAATTAGTATATACTTAGGTCAATCGTTCATGCGTAAATAAAAGTTACGACAAATAAAAAGGTTATTTTTGTATGCTTACTTTTACTTTAACTACCAAAAAAACAATTAATAACGAGAATAGAAACCAAAAAGACTACAAAAACAAAAATGATGACATATTTCTATGCTAAGGGCTACAAGATGGTGTGTAAAAATTTCAATAAAGGAAATAATCAGAAACTGAACGTAATGACATCAGCTGTCAAAATACTTACTAAGTGAAAATAAGAGAAAGGTAGAAAAAGACAAAAGCTACATAAAATAGGGCAACATTGAAATCGAGAGCTAAAGTCATACTAAAAAAAGCAAACAGGAACTGCACAGCCAAATTCTGAAATTAATATCTACGGAAACATCTACCAAACTACAACCATGACAAACTAGATGACATAGGAAACAATAATGATGGAGACAGATGAGAAAGCCTACTTTGAATTTCAAGCTACGTGCACAGGTAAACTAAATCCACCTGGTGTTTTAGCTCCGGGCTGTGGTGGAGCAACACGCAGCCCGATGGAGAAAGCTGGCGCTAATTCCAGCACTGCACGGATGGACTTGGTGGGCTCATAATCGCAAGGTGCTGGAGTGGGGGTAATTCGTGGTGGGGGCCAACGGCCGTGAAGCGACGCTGCCGGCCCTACCGCTCGACCTGTTACCCCACAAATTCTCTATGGATCTGTATTTTATAACGATCACATTAGAGGTTAAGGCTGACGTCACTTTGCGGCAAAATACCATCTTACGTCTAAATATATACCTGCCTATAATGTATCCAAATAATGTGACCTTACTTCGAAAAAAGTGAGGTTGAACAAAAGTAAAACATCATACATTATTGTTACATCATCACGATTATAAGTACGAAATAAATTAAAATAATGAAAATGAAGCACTGATCAATCCATTTCAATGTAACATTACCTACAAGTACCTGCCACAATCACAAATACTGAATAACACCCAACACGGAAACGGAACGGTGAGAGCAAGTAGAGTAAGTAGCTGCAGATAGCAGCGAGGTGGAAGAGCGACTGAGCTTGGCTGAGCCTGTTTACCGCTCTCAGGGTCCAGCACCTACACGGAGCGGTGACTCAGCGCCGATCACCTTCGAACATACGGACATATTTGGCGACATCGTTCCAATGCAGCCGGAGACGATCACAACCACTCAATGCCACACATTCAATATAGACCAAATATGCTTAAGTGAGTACCCACTTGAGATAATTACATCAGCAATAAGTACGTAGGTAGGTTATCCATAGATAGAAATAAGTACCTACCTTTCTTGAATCTAGATTTGTACATAGGAACTAAGGCCTGAATGTTGTGTGTGATATTTTATTCAAGATATCAAATAACTATAAAGATATTTTCTAAGAAATTAACATTAACAAAGTCATTGACTTCCACGATTTTGGCAAAACGAGGCAAACTTATTGAATGAGCTTTGAGCTTCTAAAAACATCACTTTATTATTCTTTTCACTTTAAAATGTTAGGTGGGTACACACAATAGGAATCTAATAAATTACTTTTATACCTACGTTTCCAAGTCGCTGAACTTCGGTGGAAGATAAACACCCCAGGAAGCATACGGGTAAACTACATTGAATATTTATAAACGGACAGACTGCAGACGACATCGCTTATGCAAATCAGGACTGCAGTCGTGACCCACTTAATGTGTCGCGCGGTGTATCAAGTCACGAAAACATCGCTATCCAACTTATTCTTGTAAAAAACATTGCATGCATTTGAAAATGCCACAAAACTGGAGTGTGCTATAAAATCAGAACTAAAAATTAAGGGCAATGGATGAAAATAGGTTCTTAGGACACACGTCGTATCGCAAAGAACAATAAAACTACCTATAGCAAAAAAAATACAAAAAAGGAAACCTTAATGGTGAAGACGCGCTCGTGGGTGGCAGACTGTATAATTGCTGGACGTTTGGCTGAACACAGCGTCTTAGACTATTATCCAGTAAACGACAATTGCGAACTGCCCACGACTCAGCCGACTAAAGTAGTTGCGCAATGTATCGGTGGCTGTTGGTTCCGATGCGCCCGAGTGGATCGCTGGTAGTTCCGTGGGTGCGCCGTATAGTGTTCACAGATCGAATCAAACGTAATTGCGATAACTCGACTTGAGCAATTGTTTACTTATTTTTAGACCGTCTAAGTCGTAAACATGTACACATGTCGACATGCATTTAATTTTCTTCAGCCTAAACGGAACTGAGCTTTTTCTCTCAAATCAGTTTTATACATTTCTGTCAACGGGATCGAAATATAAGTCCAACCGAAATGTAAATACTTTTCACTCGTATAATCCCTGCGGTCCTGTGGTACACGGGCTTGCTTCTCGAACGGGGAGCGCCGGTTCAAACCCCGGTACTAGACTTACACCAATGAGTTATCAATGTATCTTAAGTGCAGTTTTCACTAACATATTTGGATCGACCATTACAGACAGCGATACGGGTCATCCTCGACGGGAAATCTCGGTGAAGTGTAGGTACTTAGTTCATCTTACGATGTACCTCTGACTACCCTGTAGGAAAATAGTCGTGAGCTTAACTTCTCATTGAAGCCTTCACATTTTTTAATATCCAAGACTTGCAGTTTATAAAGAAAAGCAAAACAGGTTACGTCATCAAATGTCCTAATTTGTCGCTAATGACTTTCAACACAGGCCAGGCTTATTTACAGGTAGAGAAAATTTCCCCAAAACACGCAACGTTAAATGGAAACAAATGTCATTGGAAGTGTTTAATAGCTGTTCACCATTTACGATGCTTACATCAAAAGTTTATGGGTTGCGAAAGTTCTACCGTTCCCATTTATATGGGAAACTTAATACTTTCTCATTATGAGTTTGCGGAAACTTAATTACTTATGTGGGTGTACGTCTGACCCTATTTGACACATACCTAATTAATTATATAATACACGCACGACATTAAAAATAATCCTTACAGCTCAACGTATATTTTCTTTCTCATAGCTTATTAACAAAGCTCAAATTGAGTTTTTTGTATAACGAGTTTGGTTAGCTACCTTTTCAATAAATTCGATTTCATAATTTAGTACCTGCTTAACAATACAATATATATGTCACCGTAAAATTGTAAATAACGTTAGATCGCGAGATTGTGAACTGTCGAAAAATTGTGAAACGTAATATACTGCTTACAATTTAACGTATTATTATTCGTCAGATTATCGATAGATTATAATCTAACGTTATTTACAATTTTACGGTGACATATACAAAAGGAACATACAATATAAACAAAAATAATAATATATAACATACAATAACAAAAAGTACAAGAGGCGGCATTACTGCTCAAGTAGGTAGCAATATCTTCCAGGTAAACTTTGGATAAAGTATTATTTTTTGTAATATAGTCTATGAAAATAAAGTTTTCACGAAAAGGAAGATGATGTCTTACCTTTAGATGTCATTCCTTCTGTATTGTAGGAGGCGGGTCCTGGGCCAGCCTTCAGAGTACCAGGTAATTCGAGTTTATGTCCAAAAGTGAACGCTGGGGCACGGGGCTTTCGAGATTCTGGTGGCGGTTTGCCTGCAAACACGAAATTCGAATAAGAATTACTTATATTAAAAAAAAACATTTTGAGGTGTACATAAAAATAACTGTCAAACTGTTGACTATATCGTCAATTAACATGAGAGTAGAGTGGTCCGCTTGCGCCACGAAAAATAAAGATATGTGAAAATATTTATATACCTTTATAAAACAATATTGCCAAGTTATTTTACTAGACAAGCCTAAAGCTCAAATCAATGTGATTAAAATGAAATGTAATAACCATGGCTTGAAGCTGTTTATCTAAAGGCTCCTTCATCTATCTCATAAAATGTCGAGCTATATAAACTCCTCAAAATTTGATAACAATAAATCGAAATAAAATTAATTAAGTGTTAACAATGTAATAAAAATCTAAAACCGGATTATGTTTCTGTATTTCATTAGTAATCTAAAGTTGATAGATTTATGTAAAATAAAATTAACGCATAAACTGCTAGAACAAATTGGTTTATTTTTTATTGTTAAATGATATTATTGTTAAAAAGTTGCAGGAAAATTTCTCGACGTAATACTAAATTACAAAGCACATATTTTTAAGTAAAAATAATGCAGTTTAATTATCCAGTGAATGCTTGTTACAATTTGCATGACTGCATTAACGTGTCTGAATATTGCGTGATTGACTTTAGTTTACCCATCATCAGTTTTACAAATAGGTGCTCTTATCTAGCTTTGTAACGAAACTGCCGAGTGAAGTTTGATGAACTTCATCATATTGCAGCTTATATGCCCTCAGGGCTTCCCATTTGTCCGGCCAAGTACGGCCAAGTTTGAAAAAGCTACATTATGCCACATCAAAAAATAGCTTTACAAAACTTTAATATTTTTTAGACGTAGAAAATAATATTCTGTCTACATCTTATAAATTATTATGTATGATTGATGCATTTCCATTTAAATAAAATATTCCAAAAGCAAGATTCTAACTTGTGTCAGACAAAATGATACTATATTTATCCGTGAGGTATTTATCATCAGCTTTATTTACAATATAAGGAAAGTAAACATATAACTCAATCAGCAACGACGAAGGACTTCGGCTAACGACACAGATACTTAATAACAAATTTGTCAGCGAGACAATCGAGGGCACAGAGGATTGTTATCCAATTACGTCCAAATTCGTACCATCTCGCTGGTAGAGCTCACCTTGTTCACGGTCAATGTCTCACCCACGCTCACCACTGCCTCCTATAAACCGTACCGATGTGTCACAACCACCAAAGTTTTTGTTCGTACACCTGGCTTCTCAAAAAATGCTCAGATAATCAAAACACCGTGTCGAGTTATGCAAACCATTCGAATGAAACTTAATTTCTTAAACGCAATTTAAAAAAGATCGATTTCTTCAACCGGTCCGTTCGGCGAGGGATTAGTGGAGCTACTGATTCGTGTTTTTAAATGTCATGTTTGGTATTAAAAAAGTGACAAATGTGGTTTATTGAACAAGAGGAATGATGTCACTTGTGTTGTTCTGCGCGCGCGGCGGAGCAAGGCCGGTATGGGTACAGGCGATAATCTCGACCTCCGGTGATGTCAGCGAGCGAGACACCGCGCTCACTGCGCGCCCGAAACTAACTCGCATACAACGCGCAAAACATATGCCATAATAAGTCACACATACACAAAGAACCAGTAAACACATCGAGGTGTTGGTACACAAATATTAGCACTAGAGTAAGCACTCGCATCAGGAGTGTTACTTGGAAAGAACATCTCTTGAAATAAGCGTATCACTAGGTACTAATGGATATCATGTCCTATTAATCAGTGTCTGTAAGTTTGGTTTATGTATAGATATAAAAGATGTTGAGACCAATACTGAGGTGTCCTGTGTATTTAGATTTAGAAACCACTCTTTGTAATTGAGTGGGCCAAAAATCATGGACTTAGTACCTATAAAAGCCTTATTTCCTGGCCACTTGAGAAAAGTAGGAAGATTTTAAATTACAGCATATTATAATCAACTGCATTAAATAAGAATAAAATATGTAAGTAAATAATTATGTGGATGTGTGAAAGACAAAGTAGAGCCAACAATAATTGTATGCAAAATGACTACATTCCGTGCCAATATGCTCGTCGTCAATAGTACACGAAGTATACCATATTGTAGATAATTATCTAAGCGATGTTACATAGACAGATTCGATACCATTTTTGTTAAAAAACTATATTAAAAGTTGCGATATTGAAACACATAATACAATTTTCAGCCCATTCTTAAATATAAACTGCGGAAAATCCACTCCATGTTTTTACTCATTGTAATTCATAAAAATATGTTTACATTATTCGATGAGACAACATTATTTTTCTATAATAATGTTTGCACTATAGATAACAAAGGCCGGCTTCTGAATATGTTACATATTTGTACTTTAAATATTAAAAACATTACATAGAGGCGCAACATGAAGTCACGACACTTTCAGAATAGACAGACGGGCTTATTCACTTCGCTGTTTTAAACAGATATATTAAGTGATTTTGAGTACTTGTATTTATTTTCTAGCAAACCGAACATTATACAGATAGCTTTTTGGAATTTCTTAATTATTCTAATTACCTTCCGAAAATGTAAAACTAAACAAACGGACATCGACCCCTAAAACTTCTGTACCACTGTAATACCACTTAATTAATTTAATGTGATAAATAGTTCATATCAACAAAAAATGTTAGCACAATACAATTATACATATACATATCTACCTATACACAGTATATACAGGTAAAGAAGAAATACTCAAGATGACGTAATAAGTTATGAAAAATGGTCAATTCTATTTTTAACCATGATATCATTACGTTTGCGAAGCTATCTTTCGACTCCTCACTTATACTTATTAATAACATACACCTGAGATAAGAACGGTCTTTAAAATGACCTTAAAGTGACTGACCTGCTAAGTAGATTTTAAATTGAATATACCACAACTGATTGATAAATTTACAAAAAGTTTGGACTTTTCTATTTGCGACATTATTTTCTTATTTGTTACAAAGTGATTTTACTGGACGCATCTTAGATGCATCGCAAAAATGTTAAAGGATTTGGTACAGAATAAATAATAGAAGAGAAATAATACAAAATAACACAACGATAATGAACAAAGTTGAATATAATTCTTATTGTTGTGACAATATTGCTTCTGAACTGCTGAAGTAAATAATAAATATTATAATAGAGGCTGTAGAGGGTCATCAATTAAAGAAGACAGGATCCGTACAACTACCTAAAACACACTACACCTACACTGATACTATACAAGAAGAACGAAGACTACCAAAGAAACAATAAAGAAAAGGCACGCGTCTTCCACCAGTTTTCTTCCAATATGCCTTGGGGCTAAAAAGGTCACATAAGAAATATTGCTAATTGACATTGCGCACTTATTTTTACATGCATAAATGTCAAATAACAATGTTTCTTTTTAGATAAATTGCTTGGATGTGATCTTTTTAACCCCCTTGTCTCATCGACTAGACCAGACCAGAGTGACCATTTTTTTGAGGCAGTGATCCTACTTTAGTAAGGACTTTGTAGACTGAATCCTTGTTTTCCAGAGTCTATACTTCAGCACTTAAGTACGCATGGTTACATGCGTTATCCAACACAGGCCTTAACCAATAATATGAATCGAATCTGTTTCGATTCGAATTTGTTTTCGAATTCACGTTTGGACCATAAATGATTATCACGTGCTCAGCGATGAAGGAAAACATCGTGAGGAAACCCACATTCCCGAGAAATGCATTTTCTGAGGTATGTAACCTAACCTGTATTGGGATGGTTTTCCCTTCGCGGGTTGGAAGGTCAGACAGGCGGATCGCTTCTGTAAAAAACCGGACCTGTGAAATCTTCAGGTTAGGTAAGCGGACCCTGTGAAAACAGGATAATGCTAGGAGATGATGACGATGGTTACATGAGGTATACATGACTGGCACCGAGACTCTTGAGGCATGTTAACCCAATCCACACGACAACACAAGGAGAATATTCACCTTATAGTAATAGAGAACACTTACCAATAAAAGAAGGTAGGTAGACAACAGCAGGTCCCGGGCTAGCGGCCTCGGCGGCGATGGGTCCGCGGCGTTTGGTCGGCGTCCACGGGTTCTGACGCACGCCCATCGGTTCCTCCGTGCACGGGTAGGTCTTCTTCGACAAGCTGGAAGACGTCCGCCGCACAGATATCGACTGTCTCTTGCCGGATACCTGCAAGTTACAACCTGCTATAAACTGTCTCACTCTCTTCTAGAAATAGGTGTCCATGTTTCTTATACTGAGTATGGGTATCATAAGTCAAGTGTGGTCATCACGACTAGAATCTCCACACACCACTCTTTAGTAATCATAAAATATGTTATAGTAAAGTTTTCCCTTAAATATAGGTTTATTTTCAGGGAGAGTCGGAAGAAGAAGGCCTACATACCGCAATTCAAATTCAGAATGTTCTAAGAAAAGGGCCAGATCAGAAGTGCTCTGAACAGGAAAGCATACAAGAAGATTTTGATGAGTGTCTGGATCTTAGCAGGTAAGTGAATTTCTGGGAAGGTGAAGTAAGGTATCAAAACATTATAATTATACTAAAAAAATATTACCGATTTCCTACGCTCGCTATCGCCGGACTTTGTTGACTGGGACTCGGGCATGATTAAATAATTAAATTATATATCTTCACAAAATAAAAGAAGACTAAAAATAATTTATTATTATAAACTAGTTGTAAAATTATTATTCACAGATATATCTTGTTCATCGCTAATAAAATTGAAGTAAAAAATCAAATGGAAAAACTCGTAAGAAATTTTCTTAGAAGTGACACGTATCAAATAACGTTTGTACTTAACAAAAAAAAGCTAAAACCTTCCTACCATGAAAATTTCAACAAAAAGATTTTATTATGATATTCTCATTTTAAATAATTCATTTTCTAGTAGCTACCCGCAGGCACTTAATACTTGTGTAGTTATTCTATAATGAATTAAAAACTGATTTGGAGGGCAGGGGGATTTTATACGCTAGTTTCTATTAGACTTATAGATTAGGTACACGACACGATATTGCTAACTAAGGTAGGTATATTATACGGTACCAATGCCATTTTACGAACACTCATTAGCTTACGTATCGAAGTAGGTAGAACCACGAGTATCAATAAGATGACCCTCAGGCACTCTTAATATTCGTCCCAAGAAGAATACGAGTACTATAAATTTTCAGCCTTTCATTTAGTTTACACAGTTCATTATTTTAGGCTACAATTTTATTTATACTTATAACATAGTAATTAAAACAGTCGTACTTAAAGAATCAATCTGAATGCTGTGCACAAATATGAATGACGTTCTCTCGTAATCAATACGACCTCGCAAAATGTCTAGGTTGACTGCTAAACCAATATGCATATAGACTACTCTACACTGCTTCATGAATATCTCGAACGAATCATTCCAAATATGGTTACGAAATCTTTACGGTAATATAGTAAACCTTATTTTAGATAAACACATTTTAATACGCTCATTGTTGACGTATGAGGAACACGAATAATAATTAACAGTCGTACCTAACGAATTATTAAAATTTACCTAAATTATAAAAATGCCTGGTACTAAATGTTCCTCTAGTTATTAAATAACTTGTAATGTATACCTTGACGTTTGACAAAATTTTCTATCATAATTAAGTACGTTGAATAAATGATTCTGATTTCTGAATTTTAGGTTCTATAACCGTGCCCTGTAAATTGTAAATGTTTATTTCTTTAAATTTCTATGATCTAGTTGGCTATATGAATATTCTGGCCTTATATTTTGATGTTTTAAAATATTTCCTTAGTTTTAATGTTAACTTCGGCGACTGTTGTATTGTATTGGATTGTATACTTCCAGGACAAAAATATTTTTTGTCCTAAGTCGATAGTTCGTAGAAAGTCAATGACGTCACAGATCTAAAAAAAAACGAAGGATTGTTAAAATTACTTGACAGGACACACATTATTTATTTAAGTACGACTGTTCATATTTATTTTTAAGTCTGACATACATGTTGTTGAAGTTTATATTGCCTACAATTTGAAGAAATATTGCTTGTTTTAATTCTGCGCTATTAAGTTGTTATCCTATAGAATTCGTGTCTTTATTTTTTGAGGCTCTTAGCTGGTTTAAATCCTGTATTAATATTACTTAGTTTATCACTCCTACCGCCTACCACCATGATGGCATCATAAATCTATTTTGGTGTTTCGTTTAACTCAGCTAAGATTTGTATGACTACAGTCTACTAAGTCTCAAAACAAACTGTTATCGACAGCACTATGGTCCGAACCAGTTGTAAACGAGAACCTACCTATTATTAATCTGTTCATAGGAAACAAACTTATTTATGTTATAAATATTAATATTTTGTAGGGTATTTGGAAATTTAGAATTATGATTGTACCCTTACTTTTATTATAATTGACTTGTCTTTTTGTTCCGTGTGAAGGAAATCTAGCTCTGGCTAAAAATTGTATATAAAAATTGTGTGACGAAGTAAAAGACGATTATAGTGAAAAGTGCTCATTTTATTAAAGTTCCGATGCGACCACTAGACGTGCGCAAAGATCCCTGTGCCTAAATTACATATTGTGTGGTCCTTCAAAATCGCCGGATCGTACGACTAGTGGAGGTTACGTAACGGAATTTTAACGGAAAAAAAAATGAGTACGGTGAAGACGAGAAGGCAGCGGCGTGTGGCCGATATGGATGCGAGACGATCTTTGGATGCGACTGTTGCCACTGATGGTGAAGAGCGTGTACTAGCGTCGTCCCCAGGGTATGTTGACCCGACAGAAGGAAGATGTAGCACCCCGGTGATGCCGGAGGATGATCACGTGGATCATAGCTACTGTGAGCCGCTGCGGGACCATGCAGGAGGAGATGCGAGTCGTGTCACGCCCAATACAGTGAGGAGGAAAGCGCAAAGCGTCAGGAGTAACGCATCCAGCCGAGAGTCACAACGGCGCTTAAAACAATGTGAAGCCGAGGTACAGTTAGCAGAGCTAGACGCGACAATTCAGCGAGCACAGGCTAAGAAGGTAGTATTAAAGAAAAAATTGGCTCATGACATGGCACGTATGGCGGCTGATGATGAAGGAGGTGATGAATCATCAATGAGGTCAAGGTTAGTGCAGATGGATAGAACCGAGGAATGGGTACGGCGCGGGGGTGGCACTGATGCGCTCCTTGCGCGTCCTCGGCCTCTAAATTCGCATGCACCTACCCACAAAAATAAAAATGAGAAGCCGCTCCTTCGGAATCAGCCGGAGTCAGGGACGTTGACAGGCTACCGCAATCTACCATCAAGACCGCCTACGTCTGAGGAATATATCGTACATATGAATCGACTCGTTGAAGCCGTAACTACGGGACGTTCTTCTAGACCAAGGCCAAAGCAAACGTATGAGCTACCGACCTTTACTGGTAACCCTGCAGACTGGTTGGCGTTTAGACGCACCTATTATAATTCGACGAAAATGTACAACTTTGAGGCATTTGAGAATATTGCGAGATTGCAGGCAGCGTTACAAGGGGCAGCTAAAATGGCGGTAGAAGATTTACTTAGAGCATGCGACGAGCCAGAAGAAATCATGAAGGTGCTGGAAGAGGAGTTTGGGCATCCTACCTTGCTGCTGGAGTGCGCGATGAACAAAGTTCGTGAACTGCCGCGTGTAACAGACAGTGGACGTGAGTTGCGCGGCTTCACCGCGGTCATAAAGAACTGTGTGTCGTTGCTGAGGGCGGTGCGCGCGGACGGTTACTTAAATAACCCTCAGGTTGTATCGGACATTTTAAATAAATTGACTCCGTACCAGCGCGCTCAATATGGTGAGTTTATTATGAAAAAAGACATTTCCAGTGATGTGGACTTACGAGTGTCACCGAGTCTTGAACTTGTGGTGGAGTTTCTTGGACAGTTGTCTCGAGCTTCAGTGTACTATGCACCAGCAAACCCCTTTACTCTGCCGGTCCAGAACGTACCTGTGAGAGCAAGCCGAGAGCAGAAGAGGAGCGTGCGACCTGTACAGCACAAGGTGATGACGCAGGCTGAAGCGACTTCGTCTGTAGACCGCAAAGACAATGGCTCGAGTGCCCGTGCAGAGACCGTAGTGAAAGACTGTAAGTGTGTCTTGTGTAACTTACCTCATCAATTGCCACAGTGTGAACAGTTCCGAAAGATGACAACAAGAGACAGATGGAAGTTGGTAAAAGATCGTAAACTGTGCTTTAAGTGCCTTCTTGGGTCTCATTCCAGAAAATACTGTAAAGCCAAGCGATGTAGCAGGTGTCGATGGCCGCACCACACGCTGCTGCACGAGGACAGGCCGGCTGCGGGGAGCAGCGCGTCGGCCAACCCCGAGAGGACTGAAGAAGCAGTAACGACCATGGGCGGCGAGAGAACGCGCGCCCTGCTGAAGGTGCTGCCAGTCACCATCATCGACGACGACGGGCGTGAGACGCCCACTTACGCACTCCTTGATGACGGAGCCACCATATCCGTGGTTGACGAGTCGTGCGTTGAGGGTATTGGCGGGCCTGTTGCCCCGCTGCGCCTGGTGACCGCGGGCGGCAATATTGTTGAGGACAATCAGTCACGAAGAGTGAAGATCAAACTTCGGGGTACCAACGGAGAGTGCCATGTGGTAAGCGTACGAACGATGCACAACGCTGAACTGCCGGTGCACACTTTGCCGGCACGCGTGCTGGAAGCGAACCCCCACCTACGCGCCTTGGACTGCGTGGCGATGGAGGGCGTACGACCCATGTTGCTCTTGGGCCAAGATAATTGGGAATTAATTGTAGGTACCGAAGTTAGAAAAGGTAAATCCGGTAAGCCAGTTGCCTCATTGACACAGTTAGGATGGGTGGTTCATGGTCCCGTGGGTACCGTTTCGGGTCCGATCGAGATGGTAAATTGCGTACAGGTGTCAGACGCATCCCTCCATAGCCTAGTGAAGGCGCAATTTGAGTTGGAGGCGATCGGGGTAAGTAAGGTCCCACGACGGAATGCCGAGAACGATCAAGCAATGAGGATTTTGGAGTCAACGGCGAGGCGAGTGGAAGGCGGATGGGAGGTAGGTCTTCTCTGGAATCGCGCAGCAGTGGAAATGCCGGATAACCACGCGTACGCGCGCCGACGACTGCTGGGTATTGAGCGAAAAATGGATGCCGATGCGGAGTATGCGTCTGCCTATTGTGCTCAGATTGACAGGTTGGTAAAGGAGGGCTATGCCCATAAAGTGACTAACGGCGTGAAGAACTCTCCCGTGTGGTATTTACCTCATTTTGGGGTAAAGAACCCAAATAAGCCGGGGAAGTTGCGACTGGTGTACGACGCAGCGGCGGAGTACCAGGGTACCAGTCTGAATGACAGGTTGTTTAGTGGACCTGATTTGCTCAACTCCCTCTTGGGAATTCTTTTTAGGTTTCGGTCGGGGCCGATCGCCTTCACCGGAGACATAATGGATATGTTTCTCCGAGTGAAGATCCGTGAAGCCGATAGGGGAGCGCAGCTGTTTTTGTGGCGAGGCATGGAGCGCAGTCGTGAGCCCGACGTCTACGTGATGACGTCGATGATCTTTGGCGCCACGTCCTCACCCTGCTCAGCAAACTACGTGCTACGACGAAACGCGGACGAGTTCAGGGATACTTATCCTGAGGCGGTAAGTGCCGTCCATGATAAACATTACATGGACGACTATCTGGACAGCGTATCAACGGTCGCGGAGGCACGGAAGTTGATCGAGGAAGTCAGCACGATCCATCGAGAAGGAGGCTTCAACATACGAGGGTGGGTATCTAACTCATCTGAACTGCGAAAACAGCTGCCAGAGGTTACGGCGGAACCGACGAGAATAGAAGAGGGGAAATTGAGCAGCGAGCAAGAGAGGACTCTGGGAATGATGTGGTCACCCGAGTCAGACACATTCTCTTTTGACCTGTCATTCAAGAGGCTGCCACCTGATATAGTGGAGGGACATGTGACACCGACGAAGCGTCAGTTTCTAAGCTTTGTCATGAGTATTTTTGACCCACTCGGTTTGGCTAGTCCTTGTACCATACAGTCGCGCATCCTTATGCAAAGGATTTGGCGATCAGGCATTGGATGGGACGAGCAGTTAAAGGAATTAGAGAAAGAGCTGTGGGAAAAATGGCTGAAAGACCTGCAACTGCTGCGAGAGGTAAGCATCGCGCGATGGTATAGGATCACGGGAGATGAAGTGGAGCTCCATGTGTTCGCAGATGCGAGCGAGTTGGCCTACGCTGCTGTGGCGTACATCGTGGGCGCGGGAGAAGATGGACAGCGAACTGTCGCTATGGTGGCTGGTAAGGCAAGAGTTGCTCCCTTAAAGATAGTGTCCATTCCGCGGATGGAGCTGCAGGCAGCGGTGTTGGCGTGTCGACTAGCAAATACCGTGGTAAATGAGATAGGTAAGTCTATCAGTAGTACTACCTTATGGTCGGATTCGAGGACGGTGCTGGCGTGGATTGCGAACGACAATCGCGATTACCCGAAATTTGTTGCCCACCGGTTGGCTGAGATAGATCAATGTGTGTCTCGAGGCAATTGGCGCTGGGTTCCTTCCCAAAACAATCCAGCAGACGAAGCCACCAAGTTGGTATGGCCGGGGGGTAGGAGTAACTGGGTTGCGGGTCCGCCTTTTCTACGTTGTCCACAGGAGCAATGGCCGGGCGTGGGAACTGAAGGCATGCAGCCGGTGGAGGAGGACGAGGGCACGATCGCATTCGTAAATGTGGTTGATGAACCAAAATCACCCCTCATCGATGCGGCACGTCATTCATCGTGGAGTCGCGCGCTGCGAGTCGTAGCGCGGGTCATCTGCTTCACCAGAACCTGCCGAGGCCGGCGGAGCGCCGGCATAACCGCTGAGGATCTCCGCGAGGCCGAGCTGCGGTTGTTGGTGCAATCGCAGGCGGCTTCATTTTCTAAGGAGCTTAGCGCGTTGCGAGCTGGCCGCGCGCTTCCGGCTGACAGTCGACTGCGCGCCCTGGACCCCATGATTTTTGACGACGGTCTACTGCGTGTGCGGGGGCGCCTGAGTGCCGCGCCGGACCTCAGCTTCGACGAGAGACACCCGGTCATTCTGGACGGCCGTGATCATCTCACGCGGCTCCTGGTGCGCTCTTATCACGTGCGTGCGCTGCACAGTAACCATGAGGCTGTGCTCAACCAAATGAGGGAACGCTTCTGGATACTGCGAGGAAGAACTACCGTGCGTGCAGTGGTTGCGCGATGCCAGCTGTGTCGGATACGTCACGCCAAGCATACTCAGCCAAAGATGGGAGATTTACCGGCCATTAGAACACTCAACACTCGCCGAGCCTTCGTCCATTGTGGCGTAGATTACTACGGCCCTATGCAGGTGGCCATTGGACGACGCCGAGAGAAAAGGTGGGGTGTATTATTCACTTGCATGGTTACTCGCGCCGTCCACCTGGACCTCGCAGCAACCCTGGATGCGAGCTCGGCGATAATGGCCTTGCGACGTCTGATAGCCCGTCGGGGGCAACCGGCGCGAATGTACAGCGACCGAGGAACCAACTTCGTGGGAGCGAACCGCGAACTTCGAGCAGCGCTGCAAACCCTGGACCATGACCGTGTGCGAGAGGCAGCCGAGAATCGGGGAATCCAGTGGACCTTCAACCCTCCCGCGGCGCCACATATGGGTGGCTGCTGGGAGCGCCTGGTACGCTCGGTTAAGGAAGCGCTAAAGGTGACCCTAAGAGAGAGAGCACCACGAGAGGAGGTGTTACAAACACTGCTAGCGGAGGCGGAGTTGGTCGTCAATAGCCGTCCGCTAGCCTATGTAGCTGACGACCCGGACGAGCCAGTCGTGATCACCCCTAATCACCTGCTGCTGGGGACGGCAGCGGGAGATACTGGACTATGTGCCGCTGATCCCGCAGACCTCAACGCGCGCGCACAGTGGAAGCGCGCGAATGTGCTGGCAGACATGTTTTGGCGGCGGTGGCTGCGGCAATATTTGCCGACTTTGCAGAGACGTCAGAAATGGACATTGGACTCTCCGCCAGTGCGTATAGGTGATGTGGTGGTGATTAGTGATGGCAATTTGCCTCGCAATATGTGGCCTAAAGGCATTGTGAAAAAAGTGTACCCGGGTTCAGACGGTCATATAAGAGTGGTAGATGTAAGAACGTCAACGGGGGTGCTGCGTCGCCCCGTGGTTAAGATCATAGTGCTGCCTACCGATGGTATGTTGTTAGGCTGAAACCTCCAACAGGGGGTGCTATGTTATCGACAGCACTATGGTCCGAACCAGTTGTAAACGAGAACCTACCTATTATTAATCTGTTCATAGGAAACAAACTTATTTATGTTATAAATATTAATATTTTGTAGGGTATTTGGAAATTTAGAATTATGATTGTACCCTTACTTTTATTATAATTGACTTGTTTTTTTGTTCCGTGTGAAGGAAATCTAGCTCTGGCTAAAAATTGTATATAAAAATTGTGTGACGAAGTAAAAGACGATATATAGTGAAAAGTGCTCATTTTATTAAAGTTCCGATGCGACCACTAGACGTGCGCAAAGATCCCTGTGCCTAAATTACACAAACAGCAGTGTCGTAACCACAAGACTTAGTCGTGACATTGATACACATTTTAAACATAAGTAAATGAGTCGAAAACAGTGTTTTTACACAACTATGATTATGTGTGTCCCAATGCAGGGCAAAGGCCTCTTTCGTTTTCTTCCCAACCCGTTCATGCCACCACACAGATAAACATAATATATTAAAAATCGGTTTTATACATTCATTCATTCATTTCAGGTAAAGAAGTTAAATATGATTACATACTAATATTACATATAACTTATGAGGTAGGTACTTATAGCCAATCTATAGAGGTAAAATAAGGTACAACAGACATTGTTTTTTTTTCTCGTCGTATTCTACTAACACACTTACACTTTTATAGTAAATGCTACCTAAGAGTTTCAATAGTGTTCCATCATATTATTTCCGATAAGTAGATATTTTAATCGTATCTCGTTGGTCGGCGCTGTAGATTCCTACGTACGTCACAGTGTTAGTCAATCGCTGATATTATCTACAACTTTAAACCAAAATTTTAAGCGTATGAAATGTTTGGATCATTAATATCGAAAGCTCACTGCTTAAATGTTTATTATCAAAGGTCGATAATCATTCAATGAAATTCATTAAAATACCAAATGTGATGTAGGATACGTGTCGGAAACCATTTAAGGAGACTTAACGATTTCGCAAAACTGTTACGATTCGATCTGTAGAAAGCTGCCCTGCCTTATTTGGTAGCAGTGTCGTGTGCTATGCCCGGCATATGACCAACATGATAACTTTGTTGACAAAAATGTATATTTCGTATAAGGTTCGTATAACCAATTAAATTCAATATCCACAATGAAGTCAGGTTCAGGTAATGGGAAAGTTTTTGATTTGTCATATGTTTGTTTTGGATATGAGTAGTCCTAGTAGTCGTAGTAGTATCTTACAAACAAGCTTAAAAGCTAAAATATTTGAAAATGTATTGGTATTACTCATTCATACTCAGTTCTTGTACTATAATTATTAATAAGTAGACTAAAAGCCATTAATTTCAAATGTAATTGAATTTAGACACAATAATAGAAATTACTAAACCAAGTAGGAGTAGGTATATGTAATTACTCACATTAAGTCAATAAGTCCCTTGACAGCGTGAACAATGAGACCATTACACTACACCTTATTATTTGTCATCGGCGCGGTATTGAAATCGCGAATCCTATTAGGTTATTCTTGATTATTCATTGATGGCCGCCTCCGCAACTCGCCCACGATCACAAATGACGGAAACTGATTAATAGTAGCTGCCTATATCCACTTACATAACAGTGTCTTTCTAGATACTGAATAAAAATATATAAGTATTTTCGTTCAATCGAAAACAGAAATAGCGTTTCATTCATTCATATACCCGGCGCACATTATGTTCCGAAACATTGAAACCTGTCTCAATTCCCAAATGCAATACACAGTCGTTTACGTAACGTTTATTTACAAGCTGAAAAAATGTAAATCATGCCGTTTTCAGCTGAAAGAAAGCCAATTCTGTACCAGCTGGTACGAATCGCTGTCGTCGTGAAAAATGAATAAAATCGTATTTGGGCCATTTCGTCCGCCTTCTACAACCTTCGCGAATTGATCGAACTTTTAACATAAACGTTGCTTGGTATTGTTATTTTGTATTCATAGCACAAACTAGCAGAACATAAAAGGACTAGTTTTAGCGCCTTTACGTACTTAAATATCAGACAAATGTTATATTTTATAGCTGTACGTCAACGTGTGCTTAAAATAAATCATGCGTTTTCCCTCTCTATTGTTGTCATATTTATACCAATATTAAGCATAACATAACATACATAAACAGCTTATACACGTCCCATTGCGGGGCACGGGTCTCCCCTTGATCAATCTAAGGGGGAATGGAGCTTACTTCAACACTGCTCTACTGCGGATTGATGGAGAGTTGTCACAAATTGACACAAATCATAAAAATAGCTACATTTCTAAAGACATTATGGATATGGTAAATGGATACGAATATGAATGTGAAATATACCTACATAATTAATCAAGAAGGAAAATTACAGCTGGTCATTGAAGTATATCAGACGACAAAAAACGATTGGTGTAAGAATAACATGTTGTAATGTTATGCAACTGCGTCTATACGTAAATATGAAATTAATTGAATTGACCGCATTAACGATGATTACAAAAAAATATCATCAATAATTTAAGAACCACGCTCTTGTCGGTGTAGCATTCTCCATGTTACTTTTCTAGGGAAAAATACAGCAGTGGTAAGAAATATAATTATATAATTTAAAATAAATATACTTGAATACATGTAATTAACGCTACATTCACACACACCCTGTTATACAACACACCAGACATACTTTACACATACACACACTAACACAACTAATATAGATCTTTTATGTTTAGAAAGAAAAAAAGAAAGAAAGAATATTTTTTTTATTTTCACACATACTTACCCACTTGTTTTTAATGTTCCTCTCATTTTCTTTTAAATTATTTATTCATTATTGTACTTCGTTTACGTTTGCTTTCGATTATTTTGTATTAACTTCGAATTAACTATTGTGTATTTATCTGGCACATACCAATGTATTGCGGGGTTACTAATACAAATAAATATTTACTTAAAAGTTGTCCCAAACACGATATTAATTTCTGGTAAGTAAATATTAAATTTAATTAAGGTACTTAATTAATACACCTTGTAAAAAATGTGTTCACGTAGTAGGTATGTAGGGCAAACTATTTCTGATAATGCCAATATGTTACATATTATTAGCAATGAAGTAGCTTAAGTAGTATGTCCTAAGCACAGGGTTGCTCTTACTCTACACCAATCCATCATGCGACAGATTTCAGTAGAGAAATGTAAAGATGACACTGTGGGAGGCGAGAACGGAAATAACAATGAGTTGTCCCTTAGGTAGGCTTTATGACACACATACTTCTATAAAATCATTGATGCATAAGATTACAATATTGATGTATTATGTGATGTATGATCTACAATGCACTAGTAGTAGCGTAGCTTTTTAATACAATAATGAATCGATGACGATGTAAGTAGCATTCTCCATGCTACTTTTTTGGGAAAAATAGGGCAGTGGTTTTCCTCTTGCCTTCCGCAACGCAGTACTCTGTCTGACGCGAATATGATGGCGCCCAAAATAATGAATAAGAAAGGTAATTAAGTAATGAGTACTACTTCATAACGTACATATAACAGAGAGTAAGCTAATGTATTTAGGAGTCTACCTCGTTTTATTGGTAGTCTCCTATATCATAAACATTAGGAGTAGGACCAAGGTAACAAACACACGGCGGACATTTATTGCATGCTCTAGTGCACAGATAGAGACTGTTCGTGTCAGCTGATAAATGGTTCGTTATCTCGGCGTGTCTACGTCTCAATTGAGCTCGTTTGCCGATAACCTGCCGGATGGTCGCAGAGGCATGCCGTCATCTACCATTTTGAAGCCTCTTATTTATAACTATATTCAAAACAGTCGTGTCATAATGCCGAAGCTATTACGGCAACAAAAAGGTACAGTCCAGCTACAATTCCATTATCTAACGATCTAACCAGCAATAGCAACATTTGCATCAGGAAGTTTATCTTGCCATTTTGTTCATCAATAAGGCATTAAAAAGTAAATGAGAGCTGTTTACGATGATCTCATGTAATGACCTAGAGTTCGTGTTTGTTTGTTATTTGCATAGTAGGTATTCAAAGAATAACTTAATCTATGTGCACACAATATTAAACTATAGTTAAGACATATTTGATAGCTAGCGGCTATGTTATCTTCTAGGGGGTTACTTACTTATGTGGTTTAACTCTAATGAGCTAAAGCATTTGTCGTGGAAAAAATATATTCTTTAATCAATAAAAAGCCGTAATCTTTAAATTTTAGGATAACTTTTTCTTGATAAAGCAGCAAATAATGGTCAAAAATGAATAATTTAAAACCTTTAAAACTGTAAAAGAAAAATATTTGTTTAAACAATTGCTCTATGTAAGTATAAATGACTACCTAAATACCAGAAAACTCCTCTGGAAAAAGTTCGTCAGATTATACAAGTGATACGTGTACGAACAAGTACTCTCATCATCATCGGGAGATGATGCATCACCCCGTTTTCACAGGGTCCGCGACCTAACCTAATCTGAACATTTGACAGGAGCAGTTTTTTACAGAAGCGAAGGCCTCTCTGACCACACAAGTACTCAACTGTAGTGCGTACAAGTACTCTACTGATGTTTATTCATAAACAAAACAATATGACAGTACTTGCGGGGTGATTCGCAAACATATGTAAATTCGCGAGTAAATCACGGCTACAAGCAATCATGTTAATGTGTACAACAGCTGCAAATCATTGGAGTGGGCGATGTAACACCTCACTTCACGACCAAGTCGGTTGTTCCACATTACATGTACTGTGTAGACCGCTGTTACTTAACACGTTCCATATTTTAAGGATGAGTTAGTGGAACTATGTGAAGAATGTCGTTTTTCCTTGCGAATAATTACTAAAACGAATAATGAAGGGATCTTACTCAATTTTTGCATATTTATGAATGGACTACTGTAGATGTCAACTTTAGAATCATTTTAATTATATAGGATTACTAAGAAATATATAATATATTATATTCGGTAGCATGATTAGTATTTTCTATGGCTTGCTTTTGGATTTGCCCACCTTAGGATATTTCATTAAACATACGGAGATTTATACTTATGACCACCTATATATATATAATATACCTATCTTAATATATCTTAATAACCTTCTTTTAGCATCCTCATAAAGGAACCAATCTAAGATCGTGATCATAAAAATGCTTTTCCATTTTAATGTAAGTATCAGACCTCGAGACTTAGGTATGCACTTCCTTATTTAATTGAACCTTGTAAGAGTCAAATAGATAAATACTAACAATTAATAGTGTAGGTTTGTATCGACTTGTTTTTTGCGTAAACAAGTAAATATAATAAAAAACCTTTGACATTTAACTTGCAGATGGGAAACATTATAAACACCTGACATAACTAAACAAGATAAATGTACGTACTCACGTAAATCAGAATCAATTACATAAAGGACAAAAAACGGACATGTAAAGACGAACAGTTTTCACAAACTTTAATGACATCACAGGGAAAATAATATAATACTGTTCTCTGTAAGATCCATGTATATTATAATTATTTATTACTCATAATATGGGTAATTAAAGCATCCAGTCCTGACCTGAAAAACTACATATAGTAACGCATCGACCTTAGCTGAAAATCGACTACAATAGAGTACTAAAAATCGTACAGAAATAATACAAGTCGTTTTGCGTAAACGGGTTCTAAAAAGCATTATTTTTATTCGTTTCCATATTTTGGAAATTTTCGTTATGGCTTTTGGAAGGCATGTGTGGTACTGAAACCAACAGAGGTCCCTTAAGATAATTTAAACTAAATGTGGTGTTAACACGACAAACATTATTTAAAATAGTATTTAAAAAAAGCCCACCCAAAAAAGGAAATCGTAAGTAAGTTAAACACTAATTAGTAGCTTCATAAACCGCTGCAAGTAAATGTAATGCACTGCATTCCGTAGAGTTGCGGAACTTTGCCAACTACTGCTAATTTACCTCTTGTGTGCCTCTTGAAGTTTCGAAGAACGAATTACAACAGCCGTGTGAAATTTGTGGCAAAGGAATTGACTCTTTTTATTTAGTACTTACTAAATGCTTGTTTTGTTCATTATAAGCCAGGAAAAAAACAACAGCATTTTATAGATATTTTAAATCTGGTTTACGTTTGTAGCGTTCATAAACATAAAAAAAAACAAACTATACGTCCGTCTGCTAGGCACAGGCCTTCTCTCAATCAATCGGAGTATGGAGCTTTTCTCTCTTCTCATTTCTTTCCCTCAATCATATTTTACAACGCTGCTCCACTGCGGGTTGGCCAAATATTATTCAGTTAAGTACGTACATTTCCCATTTAGATATGCTTCTAGAAAGCACAGCAAAAAACCAAATACCTAAGTTTTTGTATTCACTATGCTACAAACACAAACAATACATTATTGCAAAATATCAGGTTTTGCATAAGTGCCGTAAAATCCGCATACATTATGGAAAGGCAAACTCACCTGAAAGCTTCTCTTATCAGGAACTCACTTATATTGAACCGAAAAATCGTTTCTAATAGATACGTTAGGCTAGTTAATTGGAAAACAATTGAGGATGTCGTTCGTTGGAAAGCTTGTTTATTTACATTATCTACAGTCGCGAAAATTCGATCAGCCGGGGCTGTCGTCGAGAGGCGCGGTATCGTCGCTGTGCACTGCGGTCGAATGTGGTGGCCGCTGGCTGAATGCGAGGCAGCCTGTGCCGAGTGGGCGCTTCCCGCCGAAACCGGTCGCCATAGTTACCATAATGTCGTCATCGCGTGCCTTCCGTCTTCAATTTTCCAGCCTTTCTTTTGCGAAAAGTTTTTAATTAATTTGACTGCTAATGCACGTAAATGTAAAATATGCAATAAGTAAGGAATTTTATTAGTGTTTTAGTGGCTATTTTGTTTGAGTACCTACAATATTAGCTATCTACTTAAGTATAAGTATCAATTACTTTACTCCCTTGCCACTGCTACTTTGTCCTTGCCATACGATCGGAACCTATTAAACTACGCAAACAAGGCAAGCTATCTACCTACTATATGAACAAGTATTTTTGCTTTACTGTCTAGTACGGCCCCCGCCCCCGCCTATGATCAGCAAACATCCTACTCCTCATATATGGGCAACGACAGAAAGTACACTGCAGAATTTAAAGTTAGTACAAAAGACAGGCAGGGTTATTTAGTCCAGTCAACGTTTAGATTTGATTTGATTATTTCTCTTAATAAAGTGCTCACTTACGATTTGACTCGAAATGTTTACACTGCAAAATGTTTTTAAACAACTTATATAATAAGAATTAAACAAAACAAAAATCACTCAATTAAAGAATGCATTTATTCATTTAATAAAGAACTAAATTGTGTAATACACTATAGAAAAAGTGAGAGAACTCATCATCAACTTTGGAACGTTGTGGATAGACACTCAATAAAATAACGACAAAGAATCAGTTCATTAAGTAACATCCTGAAAACGGCACTAAGAAACTTTTAAAAAGTGTAAATAAAAATAAAATAATATTGATCCGTGTGGCTAAACATCAAACAGTCTTGAGAGAACAGTGATTTTTGAAAATTTTGGAGAAACCAGCTGGATGTTTCCTATATAATACGACAGAAAGACACGCCCGAAATACGAGAGGATTGGGGAGTGAAGGGGATAGAAACTCAGCAAGAGTTTCTAAGTTGCTCTAGTCACTTACCATCAGCACACCCCGGACACTTCATACAAAAACACATTTTACACAGACACTATACATTTGCGTTATCGTACACGCGTCTCTCTGTGTATGCGCCCATACGGTTGAATACTAAAGTAAGACTGAAGGGGGTGAGGTAAACCTAGCTCAGCCGCTGGTGGGGAGCGGAGAGTTGCCGTTGTATACGTGAGTAGTATTAATCCTTATTCCATGCTATTGGAATCGAGGTCGTCTCGACATGTCCTTAGAAGTGTTAAAAGTATGAGGTAGTGAAGTGTTGAAAGTGTTGTTGGAAGTGTTGTTTCAGATGTCGTACATCTCCTCCATCCGCACGGAGTAAGGCACGTCGTGCACCGTGGTGTAGTTGACGGTCTTGGCGCCCGCCACCACGTCTCCCACCAACTGCTGTCTATACTCTTCCCACCGGCGCTGGTTGAGGAACTCGTTGAACAACTGCTGCTTATTCGGGATCTGACAAACAACAATCAAAAATAAACCAAAAAAAAACTAAAAAAATAAACCAACTCCAAAAACTGTCAAATAATATTTTATTTAATACAATGTAAAAATGTAAAGTAAAGTAAAGTGTAATGTGTTTTGTATGTGTTTAATATAAATTCTGAAGTAGGAAGACAGTCGAATAATGTACGACTGACACACCCTTGACCGTTTTCTAATTTACATTTATTTACGCTAAACCAGTTCTAATGATATTTGTATATAGACACAACACTGCTCAAGGCTTCCTTCATACAACAGACATCAACGAGTTTATTGTTTTTATTCCATAATAAGGTTTTCTTTTTATTTTTACATTGGACGATACTTCATATACATACGTATTTTGTGAAATAGAAGCACACACAGACTAACATACCGAATATTGTGCAATTCTACCAATATTACATGCATACGAGTCAAATCGATAACCTTTTTGAAATCGGATAAAATAGAGATTTCCTGAGTGGTTTATACCAAATAATAACACCCGTTACGAATGACGAATCTTAGCATAATAATCACGATAACCTATCAAATTCTAAAGGATAAGTTTATACGAAACAACTTCTTCAACTTCTATTCTGTTTGTTATGATCAACAGTGTAACAAAGAGTCAAAATACATGTCAATATAAAATGTCATGATTTTTTTAAACTATGTAGTCAAGGGAATATTCTCCATTGGCCTAATCAGAGAAAGATAAGAGGAGAGGTTGTTGGATGCTGTTGAATGTGACAAATATACAAACCTTTTTCTCGAGGTAATATTGTATCCGTGTCCATATATTGGCCGTATTGCGCTGCAAGAGCCATACCTTGGGCATAAGTATGCAGTTTACGGGAGTCAAAGCCACTATACGTCTGTCACGCATATTCTCGCCGAAACCAAATGTGGATCCAGGGTTCATCATGCAAACCTGAAAGAACCACAAGTGTGATTTATTTATTTATTTTTCGGATAACAGCTACTTACTATACAGGGTGTCCCGTAAAGAGCACGACAGACTGAAATGTAAGGAAGATTGAGGTGTGCCCTACTCGATAAAAAAAAATGACCTCAGTAAAAGTGTCACCGTTTTCGAGATATTCCCGACTTTTTATTTTTTTCGACAAATTCCGCTTTTGGTCAGTTTTTTTGTTGCTGTGTGTACAAGAAAGCAGATAACTCTGTAATTTATTTTTGTAAATATTCTAGAATAGTAGATCTACCATATTTAAATACTATTTTGCTAAATATCATTAAGTATCTTTGAAAAAAAAAACATTATTCTTATTATTTTTTTGTACAAAAATTATTTACCTCAACTTTGGCATTCGGTGGTGAAAAAAAAATGTACTGGACTGTCACTGCACATTTTACAGATAAATTACTTATTTAATAAGGATTTCAGAAAGGTATAATACTGGCCATATTTTTGTAGAAAAAGAAAAGAAATTGCCAGTATTGTGCAAAAGGGGCTAATTCATATTAAATTTGAATAATAAATAAAATACACATGTTTGAGTAAAAAAATCATTTTTTAATATTTAGTCAATGAATACATCTAGTATGTGCTCGAATTGCCGGCCTTCTTGTGCGATACACGCGCGGCACCTCTTAATGAAAGCCCTTTTTAACCGTCTTAAGCTTAATTCTGATATTTCTTGGGCTGCTGTATTAATTTGTTGTCGCAGGTGTTCTTCACTCTGAATAGCTTCTTTATACACCTTGTCCTTCATGCAGCCCCAATAAAAGAAATCCAATGGATTTAGATCGGGGGATCGAGCAGGCCAATTGATTGTGCCTCCTCGTCCGATCCATCGACGAGGGAATGTAGAGTTTAAATGGTCCCTTACTTGACGGCCGTAGTGCGCGGGGCACCCGTCGTGTTGCAGCCACATTGCACGCCGCTCCGCCAGTGGAATATCCTCAAGTAAAATCGGCATCTGATTTTGAAGAAACTCCAAGTAGTTATTGGCATTGAGAGTGGGTGGCAGTTCGACCGGTCCTAGTATTTGGCCATTGTAGATACCGGTCCACAAATTTATTTTGTATTGGTATTGAGATCGATCTTCCCGCATCTCATGTGGATTGGATATCTGCCAGCTATGCAGATTGTGTAAATTAAAATAGCCATCGCGCTTGCATGATGACTCATCGCTCCACAAGATTTTATTAAAAAAATTGGGATCCGATTGATGTCGTCTCAGCATTTCTCGGCAAAAGTTAACTCGTGCCGGGTAATCCCGTGGCTACAAACTTTGGACTCGTTGAATGTGGTATGGGTGATACGAATGACGTTGCAAAATTCTGTGAGCCGTAGATTTTGGAACCCCGGTACGTCGTTCGATCATCCGCACTGAAGTTGAAGGGTCTTCTTCAACTTCGTCCAATACAATATCTTCCTCTGCCGTTTGTGGTCGTCCTTCGCTCGTACGCTGCCCAGGTACACGCCCGTCAGAAATGGCTCTATGGGTTCGCGTAAAAACCTCATGACCTGGATGCCGGCGGTTAGGGTATCGCTCAGCATAAAGTCTCGCAGCAGCTCTGGCGTTACAGCGAACTTCGCCATAAATAAGATGCATATCTGCATACTCATGCGACGTGTACGTGGACGCCGCCGCCGCCTTATTTAAAGTTCAAGCGAACTAGCACAGCCAGTCACAGTTCAATTCACAACACAAAGTTCACAGATAACTAAGTCCAAATCGTTAGGCAAATCAGAGTCCGAGTTCCAAGCAAAAAACGTAGTACGATAGCAAAACAACAGCGGTAACAGAGCGACGACGTGTGCGCAGGAGAGCGTTAAGGATCGTACTGGCTGCCCTGGCTGGCGGCTGGCAGGCAGAGGAAGGGGCAGGAAAGTGACAAAGACAGACGCATCCTTTTGCTATCGTAAGAGCGAGATAGCAAACAGGATAGATAAGCACAATAGCAACGGCTGTAGATATGACAATAGAAAACCGGTCGGTATCATAAAAAAAGGCCAGAGCAGGTACTACCCGGTCAAGCTAACTGTAGACCTGAGTGTGAACGTGGTCGTTTCATGTTATTGTTATCATCAATTTAGCATGGCCAGGGATGGGTAAAAATGTGTAATTTAAACTTAAATTAATAAATCGGATTTAATAACAATCAGCCCCTTTGGCATAAAACTGGCAATCTCTTTTTTTTCTTCAAAAATATGGCCAATATTATACCTTTCTGAAATCCTTATTAAATAAGTAATTTATCTGTAAAATGTGCAGTGACAGTCCAGTACATTTTTTTTTCACCACCGAATGCCAAAGTTGAGGTAAATAATTTTTGTACAAAAAAATAATAAGAATAATATTTTTTTTTCAAAGATACTTAATGATATTTAGCAAAATAGTATTTAAATATGGTAGATCTACTATTCTAGAATATTTACAAAAATAAATTAGAGTTATCTGCTTTTTTGTACACACAGCAACAAAAAAACTGACCATAAGCGGAATTTGTCGAAAAAAATAAAAAGTCGGGAATATCTCGAAAACAGTGACACTTTTACTGAGGTCATTTTTTTTTATCGAGTAGGGCACACCTCAATCTTCCTTACATTTCAGTCTGTCGTGCTCTTTACGGGACACCCTGTATAAACATTATTGAAATATATAGGATACAGAAGAACCAATTATAGTTTTCCACAAACAGACGTAATTTAAATCCGTCTGACAGCATCACGTATAAGGTAATAAGGTATAAGGTAAACAAATGTTAACATTAAATATATAAAAAAGCAAATTTTATTTATTTGCACACTTTTATCACATTTATAATTTAATTAGGTAGGGAGCTACTTCAACACACAATATTTTAAATTCAAAAGTATTAGTAGGTAAAATTATAACCCCTGTGTGGAATGTGAACCTGCGAGCTTAAATTAATAAAAACACATGTTTGATATAGGTAATTTAAGGTAACTAGAGCCATCAGTATATCTCTTCTGTCAACTATATATGAGTATACCGTTTTATTGAACATTACCGACAGCCACTAACACGCAGATTTTTATAAATATCTACAACAAAATATCTATTATTATTTTATTTGGTATTGTAGTTTACCTGCATAAAATAGGTTTTCATTTTTGAATGACCAGCTGCAATTAATTCATTAGTCGGCATAATGCTGTATCTGTTAAAAATAATTATAAAATATTAGCTAATAATGTAAGCTCGATGAGGTGTGGGTACTTAGTTCATTTTGCGACGTTTGTACCTCTGACTACACCTGACGCAATTCGAGTCAATTAGGGCAAAGTTGTGAGCTTATGTAATGTTAGCTATTAAAAACATCTAACTGTAAATGAAAACATAACACTACCTGACAGATGGTCGTCCTTCATCAATAGGAGACAGCAGCAACTTTGAATCCGTAGCGCTCTCCTGGCGACTTGACCCACCTGCACTAAATCTTCGTGATAATACGACATCACTGTGCCTGACACGTGACAAAGTTCTTTGTCCAGGTTTCACATCATCCGCACTATTATCGAAACTGGTTCTCTTGAACTCATCTGTAGTGTTAACGCCTACATTTACATGTAACCCAGATTCTACTTTGTCCAGTTCACCAGAATCTTTTTGTGCAACTTCACTTGTTTTATCCTCTTGTGCTACAAAGGACAGTTGCCGGCTGAATACGGTAGAATTTGGAGTGGATGATGCTCGTAGCTTCAGTATGCTACCAGCTGCGCTCCTGGAGTGTGTCTGTGTGGCGGTGCTCAATGTGCCCCGCTCTGGCAACATTCCGCTTCCACTTTGTTCTTTTGGCACTCCTTGACTCTCTGCGTTTAGATTTGGATACGCGGCAAACCATTTCTTTTCAAAGTCCTGTTCACTTTCTTCTTTCGGTACCTACAACAGTAATAATTATTACTTATGTCAAATTAAATATAGGTATGAGTTGACTTAGATAATAGAGATTCTGGGCGTCTTTTAGAAGTCAAGCAAGCCTTAGAGTCTTACATTAATCGATTCAACTGCACGTTACGATTAAATAGATATTCTTATATAATGTATTTTTTCTTAAATCTACCGGATTAAACAAATAGGGTAACGATTAATTCGTCTCAAAAAAACACACCCATGGATCATATAGAGTATAATATTTGTGGCCAAGTCGACTGGTAACGATAACTTGTAGCGACTCTATCATCTGGACTCGGCCGGAGAGAATGAAGTACACGTAATTAGGTATTCCACACCCATCTCCGAGAAGCGTTTCATCGATGACGAATGACTTCAGTTTAGCCACTATACAACCTTCTCGACTAGCCACCTGCAGCAAACAATAATAATGACAAGATATATAAAGAAGAGCAGATTTATTTATTTCTTTATAGTATATGTTTAAAGAGAAAAGACTACCTACCACCAACTATATCGAAATGTTTAAGGTGTACAAACTCCTGTAACTTTTCAACAGGCACATACTTATTATAGCGTTATGCAACTCCCTCCTGTACCGACAATAAGTCACGTCAAAAAAAAAAAACAACTTCCTCCTCAAAATTTGATAGAAATATAATAATTATATAGTAGGTATAATTACATCGTCCAGAGCATCAAAATAAGTAAATGCTGACATGGCCCTGCGCACTTCATCCCATTGTTTTTGGACAGACGACAAGAGCACGTTTTTGAAGTCTTCCTTTAACAGTTGCAGCAACTCACAGTGGCCTATTTGACAAGATAAGCAACCTTTTGAACAATGTTCATTTATTACAATGAAAAACAAAATGATTTGTGTGATAACATAGTAGATTGTTATTTGATAGCATATCGCTTATATGGAAGTTGGTAAAGTAAAGTAGTAGTAAGTTGAAAAATTTTCGCTGTTCCTCCGTTCTTGTCATCAAAAAGCAAAAAATATCGTGAACACGTTTCTAAATCAAGATATTCCGGTAAGTACCTATCTACGTATACGTCTATATAAAAAAATCATCTAACCAACAGTAGTAACAGTAGCTGTTCTGTTAATATTATGTAGAAGGGAGACCTCTCCAAACATATCTCCGGCATGCATAGTGCCGATTTCTATAGACACGTATTGTTGAAGAAGATCGTCGTATGCGGACTGGCTAACTGCGACGTCGCCAGTCACGATGAAGTACAGAGCATGGGCTTCTTGGTGCTGCTTCACTATCACACGTCCCGGCCCGTAGTACTTAAAGTACGTCAACGCTGCCAATTTCCTTTTAACATGCTGTAAGATAACAGAAACAGCCTATCATCGGTCTTGTCGTAGCATTCTCCACTCTTGTCCATCAAAGGCCAATTCGTTGACTTCCTTATAAGACAACTTTCGCTTCTCTTTAACTTGATCCATGTAAACTCTTTTTGGTCTACCCTTTCTCTCTTTCCAACACACAACAAACAAACAAACAGCCCATAATATTGTACTATATAGACCCACTGCTGAGCAAAGGCATCTCCTCAATCAACCAGAGGCATGCAGCATATACTCCTCCACGCTACTCCAGTTCGTGCTGATGGAGGTGTTTTTACGAGTAGAAACTAGATGTAGATGCTATAAGATTAGAATGAAAATTACGAACCGAAAAATAGTCAGGTACTGCCACAATGTACTGCACTGGTTGCGATAAAAAGAGGTCACAATACATTTTGCAGTGTAAGACTCCCCCATAAGGGAACTAGATCGGAATCAACGTCTGGGCTGAACGGGGCCTGGACGCCGGTTCCCGAAATTAATCTAAGATCGTCTACTCGCTGGGATTCTCTTAATAGTTCGTCAGAAATAAAATACTTAGTGAGAAATCAGTCTTTGGATGTAGAATTGGTACAGCGGTGGAATGAATGTAGAAGAGATAACAATGTAGAGTAGAACTGAGTCTGAGATGACTCTACAATTAAGAAGATTGTTAAATATTGTTCGATTGGAAGCAAATATTTTCCGACTCACGTTAGGATAACGCTTAAAGCATTTCAGGCCACCAATGATTCTGTAAAGATACCTCTTCTCATGATCAGTGCGGTCTTCTGTGGGCTTATTCAATAAAGCCTTGTCCTGGAAACACAAAGACATCTAAATAAAATCACGCCGCCTTTAGTCTGTCGAGTGGCTCCTGTGTTGATACTTAGGTTAATTTTATCAAACCGCTGCTTCTACCTACCCTAGAAACATAAATAGAACAAGCCAAAACTACAATCAGAAACAATTTTAGGTATTTGGAAACATTTTAAGCTTGATGCACAAAGAGCCTGAACAGCGAAACAAGCGAGCCGTGGTGCGAGATTTTGTATGTGGTTTCATTCAAAACCGCTTGTCCTGCATCCTTTCTACATACGTCACGTGGGCACAGAACATAGGTACTCCACCACGCTGTTGTAATAGGTGTCAATAGACAAACTGGATGATAACTTTTAGTATTTCTTTTGCTCTTCATTTTTATAAGCGAATAGGTACTGACTAAGTCAGAATGATCATGCAAAAATGGTTGTTGTCGAACTGATGATGGTGAAGAGAGAATGATGATAATTGTAAAAAAAACAGTCAGACTATGACTAACGTTGACACTCAGCAACTGCTTCTGCTTAACCTTTCCTCGCACGGCCTGCTCGACCCTGCGCTTGACGTCCTCCACGCCCTCGTACTGTTCCACGGACTCTATCAGCCAATAAACATTCGCCATGACAAGTCGCCCAAGCGCACGGAACAAACATTTCGCGCGAAATTTCCTTCTCAACAATTCTTCTGGATCCTACCACAAAGCATAAAAATTTAATATATAATTTAAAAGTAAAAGAATAGAAAATTAAACAAAAACATGGTAAAAAAATTACAATCTCTTTTTTATCCTTGGCGCGATTAGCCATTATTATATTACTATTTTATATACTTATTAATAATAAAAACAATAAAAATATAATACAACAAAAAAAGTTTAACTGATAGAAAGCCTCTAATGAATTATTCGTAATTCTTTCTTTCCCTGTCATATAATAACATTTCTAGAATGTCGAAATAAAAAGATTCTCTTTAATTTCTTCCGAAAAAACGAAATATAATAATTTTAATAGTTTGAGACCAAACACTTATAGTCCAAGCCAAAAAAAAACAACTTTATTGTCTTTGATGTAAAATGTTACCTGTTACCTGTAGTAAAAAAAAAGTTTTTTGATATTAATGCTATGTTATTTTAAATATTTTATAATTGATTGATTTAAACATATTATAGTAAACGCAAGGGATATAAATGTTATATACAATGTTAAATAAAATATTTTATAACATTGTATTATGTTAAGAATTAATACAAACCTGAAAAGAGTATGATTAATCGGTAAATTTGTATTTTTTAAGTTTTATAATATGGCTACACGAATAAAAAAATAAAAATTTGATTTGTCACGATTTGTCATTTTACCATAGACAAAAAGTTGTGTTGTATGAAGCTGTTTCCTGAATTTAGTTAATATTTTACGATTAGTTACGATTAAATCGCATAAAACTGTGAAGAAAATTAATTGTATTACTATAATTACTACTTTTCTACAAAAAATATAAACATGGTAAGGTTATTTTCCATAGGTTTTCATTTTCTTTTTCGGCGTGACTTTCATGTTTTATTTACTTGAAATTGTGCTTCCTATCTCAGTTTTCTTGTTTACCATTCTAGAGTTTCGGCTTGCCCTCTGTGAAAGTGAAGCCTGAGCATGAGGCCAACTTCAAAATGCCTCAGGGCACGTTTGGAGTGCCAAACCCGTTCATCGCCGGTCTGGGTGCCGAGAGACCCAAGCTGGGACAGTCTCATCCTCTGGAATATTCTGAAAGAAATGTAAGTTCAGGTTTTCTGTTTCCGCATAATTTCTTTTAGAATGTGTCACCTTATATTGTTGCTAATCAGTCCATATCCATTTCAAACAAAGATAAAATTAATTTATACCAAATGAGTAAATAATCTTAAAATCTCTTGTGAAGTTTATATTTTGTACAATTTAATTAATATTTTAAAATTAATATATTGTACATTTTAAATTCTACATGATTTTATCTCAATAAAAAGTTCCTTAGCAATACCTACCTATGTAATATCATTATTATTAAAAAGATTATGTAGTTTCCTGACATAATGATTTTAAAAAAACAAGTTTTTATTATTCTTTCAGTACCACATGAATGAAGAAAAGATGAACATGGCGATGCTTCGGAACATGCAAGGCCTACATGCACCACTGAAACTCACTATGGAGAAGAAATTCTGTTCAAAGGTTGTAATTTCTGTCGTCATATAGATAGACATACATACAATCCGTGATAGCACCGTGTTTGGAGAATGTGTAACTTATGTTGTATTGTCACAGGCTTGATACGTAGCTTGGGCTCTGAACTACTAAATTTGACTTTATGAGTTTGAATTCATATTTGGGTCATAATAATTGCTGTCACATGATTTCTAATATTTATGCACAGTTAATGGCAATACACCATCCTTGAACGTAGCTGGTGAGGATAAGGTGTACCATACTCCACTGCCTACCCCTATACAGGTGTCATCACACCTAACATTAACATAGCATCCTATGTTAAACATATACACAAAATCAAACCTGTATTCCTTTTTGGGTTGGCATTGACAGAGCCATAAGTTATCAGAAGACTTATGATAATCTTCTCTGAAAATGTATTCTCTAAGGTATAATATTATAATGCAAGAAATGAGCTGATAGCAATTTATCATTCAATAATATCAAGATATCAATGGATGCAAGTATAAACAGAGTGGATCTGTCAAAGTTTTCTGTGCAGTATATTTTTACATTATCATACTTGAAGCACTTAATATTACTTTGTTTCATATATTTACGAGTATGATCATTGCTAATGCTTTGTTTCATTATGATGATTTAACAAACATTTTAAACAGAAAAATTAACATTATTTGAAGAGAACTTGCCATTCATTACTAGAAGGTCTACTAGTTCTTTAAATGTTTTTACACATACTTAAACATGTTAATTGGTTTCTGCTATGGAATTTTCAGGTAGGACATTTACCATTCCTGCCTAGCTCAAACTTCCAAATGGATGTGATCACTGGCCGGAACCTAGATGTTGGCTTCGAAGACATCCTCAACACCCCAGACTTCAGCGAGGTGGCTGGACAGCCGCATGCGGTCATGGAGCGCTCCCTCGGACTGCTGTGAAGTAGTTAAGTCTAGTTCTACTGTACAATCTCTGAAATATTGGTTTTTATGTAATAAAATATTTGTATTTTAAACGTTTTATGAATTCAGCATACATTCCAAAGGTGATAATGTGTTAATACAGGACACTCTTTTTCTTTTACCTTTTTATAGAACACTAATTAATAGTTAATACGAAGTAATTTCTGTCAAGGTATATGAACAAAACAAACATCCCATGTTTAGTAGTAATATTTACTTGTTAACTCAGCTTGTTAAACACTACTTACTACTTATAAAACATTACCATAAACATCATAGCCAATATCATTCCTTAAGTTCCTTATTGCCAATGTTAGACCCAGTTTACGTGTTATGTTTTGTAAATTTCTGTCTATTCGTAAGTAAGTAACCTAATCGTCTTTTATAATCCCCATTAAACGTAATTTGCAAATTTTCTTAACTTCATTTATGCCATTGATTATTTCTTGTTCTTTCGTGTTATTGTATCTGTTACGAAGATTATCAATTATCGCTTGAACTCTGTTCTCTCTAGCGCAGATTATGAAGGGAAAGCCGAATTTTGCTTTGTACCTGAAAAAAGGAAAAACATTTTTTTAATTATACTGCCCTCTAGTGGTAGTACGCTGTACTTTTATACAAGCTGCAAGTATGCGAACTAGGTATTCTGAGCAACTAGTATACTGTTTCACAAATAGATGGCAGCAGTAGTATAACTCTGTTTCAAATTAAGCTTGAGCGCTGGAACTGTCTCCCATGCCGAAATACATTGGTTTCTACGAATAAATAATATTTATTATTTATTTACGAATAAATAAAAAAATCTGTAATTTACTTTGCTAATTTCTGTACACGAATATTATATTATTTATTCGTAGATTGGTGTAGGCTAGGCTACACCAATTAGATTGATAGGCTGATCCCTTATCACCATAAGGTTCATCATATCCAGCTTACGATAACGTATCAACAGTGGCTGCAAGTAGTCTTTGATTGCGTGTGGCTCTGCCCACCCCATTAGGGATTACGGGCGTGAGTTTATGTATGTATGTATGTAGATTGGTGTACAGAAATTCATGATGAACAGCGACAAATGACTAGTCATTCGCAAGAAGACATCGTCGTTGACTTCGACGATATGCCCACAGTGGGGAGGCAACCTCCCATATAATAACATAAATAGCCTATATTATTCTGTCCCACTGTTGGGCACACAGGCCTTTCAGTCAACCGGAGGGGATAAAAAGCATATTCTACCACGTTGCCCCAGTGTTACCATATCAATTGGTTATTTATAATATGCATCCTAGTTCACTAAGAAAATTCCTGACTTGACATCGCAATAGTATCTACTGCATACTTGTAGGTACCTGCGCCCTGTAATAGATGATAAATTGAAAGTTCTTTAACCCTAAGGTTATCTGGAAGTAACTGCTGTTTAGGAATAATGTCACCGATTGAGTTTATTGTCAAATTGTACCTAATTATCCTAATGTTACATTATTTCCAATAAAGAGATTACTTTATGATTGACAGAATGTTTAATGAACAACTGCAGATTTCAACTAAATAGTCCATATTTGAATATTACCGTTCGTTAGCAGTTTGGATGATGTTCCTCTGCTCATCGGTCAACTTGTCCAGTCCAGCACTGCGCTGCTCGCTGGCAGACTCCCGTGTCAGCTCGCCGCTGGCCAACTTGCCCGCCAAGTCCGGGTGCAGCTTCAGAATGGTTATCTTGCCTGGAAAAACAATAGGTACGTACGTATTTATAACTACACTTTGATTGATGTCAATAACCTAAGATGTAGAAAAGTGGAGGGAATACCGCTAATACACACTACATGATTTTAAGGGGCCCTAAGTTAGGATAGTTTTGCCGTTTATGATGTCCATCGCACCTAACAATTAGACAACTTAGCCTACCATTTGGAGCTCATACCACTAGCATAACTAATCAATTAAAGGTTCGTTTGTTTAGTTCAAGCAGCATTTTCACAAATATTGTACGAACAGTCACGACTACAATATGTAAACGTTTGCAAAGATTCATAAACACGTATCTAGCTAAATAACAAGTTCCTTATCGAAATTTAGTAAAGTGGAGCGCGACATTAAAATTCCAATTTAAAGATTCTAAAATCATAAAACGTCGGTACTTAATTAAGCGTACGGTTCATTCAATTTATTGGGTGTCATTTATATGCAATTGACTGTCGAGTTGTCGCTTACCTTCCACACAAAAGTCGTCCAAAACGAGCTATCCCCGATTGACCATACCATACCACAATTTTAGACTGAAATAACAGGACTGGCTGCTGATTGCTTTGTTGATGCTTCCTAATGCATTAGGGATTACTTGCATGACTTTTCGTTCGTTGACAGTGAAGTTGTCGCTCACCTTCAACGCTAAGGTTATCCAGATACTTGTTGAAGGCTCTGGCGACGGCTGACAGACTGTCGAATGGCTTGCTCTTCTTCGCTTGCACTGCAGCATCAGGGCACAGTTCTATCACATTGCTGAAGATACTCTCAAACTGTTTGTCCTCCAAACCGTTCACTTGCTCAATGTTAATCCGCGCGTCCGCCATACTTTTGCCTCGTTTGTCTGGAGTTGGAATGACTCTGAACGTCTTTGCCCCGGCGTTATCTTATGTACACATATCGCGAGTTGTTGTCTTAGGTCATTAGTTCAAACAATCAGTAACATTCTATCATTACTGTTTAGTAATGTCATTTGTATTATTATCAACAAATGTTAGATATTTACGTTTCGTCATTGACTGAGTTTTTATACTTTATTTCTTCATACTTTTTACCTATGTTTCTTTCAACTGTAGTATTTAAATTAAAGTAGATACATAAAATTACAAAGTAGAATAGTATCTAAGTGCAATGATGTGATCTGGATGTGAAACTTAGGTACTGACACAGAAAGACAGAAAAACTCAAAGCTTTTGTAATGTAGTTTTGAAGGAGGATGAAAAGAAATAAGTTGGACAGAAAGGGTTACTAATGAAGAAGTGCTAGAAAGAATAAGTGCAGAAGTAGTGCTAGTAAAAGGAAACGATGACTCCTTCCTAATAGGTATTGAGAGTTATCCAGGACAGAAGAGGTAAGACGATCGGACACTTAATAAGACAAGACGAAGTTATTAAAAACATGATTGTGGGGTAGATAGATGAAAAGAGAGGAAGGGGAAGATCAACAAGAGTTTACATGGAACAAATTAAAGAGAAGGTGAACGTCGTGTCTTATAAGGAAGTCAAAGACAAGGAACACCGCTAAATTACTTCTTACGATTATTTTACCTTCAATGATATAAAACTAAATAGGAACTTTAAAATGCTTTTAATATTGTAGGTACTTTTATTCCGATTTATCAAAACAATATTTTTTGTGAAACCTGAGAATCGGTAAGTACCTACCTGAATTCAAATATTCCAAGCCCTGGTGACCTACCCACCTATGGGAGAAAGCGCATTCCCTTAGGTACACGATATTGATGATAAAATATACGCCCGGAAGGTGACGGAGGCGAAGGCGTTCTGTTTTTTCATTATTCTTAGTCCAGAAGATAAGAAAATCAAGCGCCACACACCTTACTAAAATTTGATACTAGATTATTAGGAACAGAAGACAAAAGTTAGTCAAGAACAGATACACATGTTATGATTTTGCTTCTACGTTTGACTGAGCTAAGCTTTCTTACATAACAATATGGGGGGCGGCGATGCAATGTGATCATTTGTCACCGTACTAGTCAGTGGTCATCATAAGTATCCATCTTAGGACTTCGTATCTAAAGAGGCTGCATGTTGTCTTCTGGTATTCCCTACACTGTTACTGATACTGTATACTATACTAAGTTCTGACCCTATCATAACCTGTTATAAGCGTGAGTTTACATTTGGACCTATGATTTTTCTATGATAATCCCAAACATAAGATATGTAGGCAGATAATAAGGTCTCCTGCGTAAGATAAACAGTTCACGAATTCACCATTTGTTTCTCTGCCACTAAATCGTCTGGTAAAGGGAAACAAAAGCGACATTTATGTGTCAGTGGTATGTACCGGGAGGCGCATAAATCTTGTCGCGGAGTCGCGCGACGTCGCGCTAACGAGTCCGCGGGGACGCGCCCGCGACAAATGGCCACTAGGGAACGCGCGGGATGAAGAAAACCATGGGTTTAATATTTTGCTAGATATATTTGTATAGCAGAATATTTTATTCTGCCTGTTTGTGATTCTGTTTGGTTTACAATAATTGTTGTAAATCTTCTTTTCCGCCAATAATATTCATCATGAGTCTTCGTAGGCATCAAAAGTAGCTGCATATTGTGTTCTGATTTCTTATAGTTGCTTTCTTATTCGGAATTAGGGTGTGAGTTCATTGTGTATGTTTTCTCCCTCGAATCTTGCACAATATTTTAATTTTAAGCTAAAGAAATTAATACCTACTAAATAAATTGTTTCGCTAGCACGCCCGATATTTTTTTGTATTCGATAAACCTAGTCTTCAAAAGCCCCTATGCTAGCCTTATCTAACCTGTATTAGTGTATGTTATGATATTTTACCATTTAACATTAAAAATCGTTCTTTCGTTAAAGACTGCCAAATTGTAAACAATATTTTTGGCAACGAATTGTTATGGTCACCCTACTCAGCCATTTCGCGCACTCGAAACATGAATGCAAACATTTAATAGCAATTTGAAATTCGACACGGCTGCTGTTTATCATATTCTAATTCCATTCAACGGACAATTACGGGTGTCATAGTTGGTTGGATTTGTGATATTATTATGACGTAATATTTAAACTATTTATATCTCTTATTGGGGTAGGCAGAATGTCTACACGACTAAATAAAACTTGCAATCAGTTTTGATTATTGTTGTCTACAGATAGCTAAATAACTGAAGTGTAGTATAGTTCGTTACTTTTCAGGGTTCAACCTCACAAGGAAATCCGAACCGAACCGAACTTTTCTGTCCGTCCGTCTTGACAGACAGTCCTTTTTACCGGGAACGCGTGGAGATGTCAAGTTAAAATTAACATTATAACGGCCCCGATTCCTGCATACGGATCAACTTCGTCACCGTAACATACATAACTTCAGTTATGTATCTTTGAGGACGGAAGAGGCAAAATGATTTTATTAAGACATCATAGAAGGGAAGCTACAAGGAGAAAAAGGAAGGGAAAGACCAAGAAGAGCTTACATGGAACAGCCTAAAGAGAAGGTTAACGTTATGTCTTATAAGGAAGTTAAAGATTTGGCCCTTGATAGACAATAATGGAGAATGCTACACACAAGAACGTGGCTTTTAAATTAGTGTGGAAATAGGGTGGGTAGAGCAAGTCGTCTGAAGACTACCTAATAGCATTCGTCAGAAAAAACTCTTTATGCCCGTCATGACAAGAATCATAAAACTTTCCAGTCTTTTTTATCGTCTGGTATTAAAGTCTAATGTTTAATAATAAGACCAATCTGGACTGTAACTACCCTTTTTTAAGATTAAGTTTTTGGCTTTATCCGTGCTTAGGTACTTGTAATTAATTCATGCATGACATGTCATTATGTAGATGCCTACCTACATAAAATAAACACGTTGTCTTTTTTATAATGCCTACAGAGGCATATAAATAATTTTATGACGCGTTATGCAATAACTAAAATTATAGGTAGGTACCTAGTTTTAATGTCTTATAAGGCACTCCAGCGGCGCATGCACAATCGTATAAAAGTAGACATTCAGGTAGGTAGATACCTTTTGTTACACCTAAATCGTAAAGATAAACAATCATTAATTTTATTATTTAATATACTATTACCTAAGTGAAAACTCGCGTAACAATCGTAATACTGTTGCGTTTAATAAACACCGAATTTCATAAACAAAACATTATGACAGTGACACTCTAGAGAAATCAAAATGTGGTGCTTTTAAATGATATGGAAACAATAAACATAAAAGCTGCGCCGTGCATGGCGCATGTGATTGCTGTGAATTAATTAAAGTGGTTTTCATTGGGGATATAAACGGCGTCGCGTCGCCGCCATGTTGCCGGGGCGCCGCCGGGGCGGGGCTGCGCCTCGATGGCAGATAAAGCTCGGCGCTCCGCCGCGGCCCGCGCGCCCGCCGCCGCCGCCCGTCGAGCCACATTGCTACACTCTGCTCGCTATCCCACTGACATCGACATATAATCGAAGAAAAAGGAATAAAAACGAATCAAACAGAGGATTGGATGTTCTGTTTAGGTTTTTTTAATAGCGTATCAAGTTGTTTGGTAAAAAATGTACCTGCAGCTGAGATAAGCTTTATTATTACGAAGCGTGTTTTCTTTGGAAAATTGTGTAGTTTGCAAACTTATGTGTAACACTACTAAAACACACACTAACACAAAAACACACATTACTTTTTTTACATAATTAATATTAGGTATTAGATCTATGCAGATTACTCAAAATACAAGGCACCGAGTCTATTGACATTGACTGGTAGAGCGTGACGCAGGCTCTACATAAACCCACTCGCACACTTTTTAAAGTTATTCTATCCATTTCCTTTCATTGTATAACATAACATAAGCTCACAACGGATATTCTATTGTAATTGTGCTAGTCCGAGATACACCCACATACAGATGACCTGGTACCCTACGCTTCACCCGAGCTTTCTGTTAGACCAACGTGATACATGGTTTAATAATAACCTTGAGAGATAGTAACATTATTATCTTTATATTACGCTATTGATTCATCCCAGTACAATAATAGAAAATGACTTGTGAATCATGTCAAAGATATAAGCCTGTCAAAATATAGAGACAGTTCTTAAATTAATTCCTAACGTCATGACACCCTTTGCTAAGAATTAATTTACTATAGGTACTGATTCCGTGGTCTAGTGGTTAGAGCGTTAGGCTGACGATCTGGAGGTCCGGGTTCGATTCCCGCTAGGGACATAGTCGAAATCACTTTGTGAGACTGTTCTTTGTTTGGTAAGGACTTTTCAGGCTTGAATCGCCTGATTGCCCGAAAAAGTAATATGATTCCGTGCTTCGGAGGGCACTTTAAACCGTTGGTCCCGGCTATTGGCCGTAAAAACACCTCCACCATTGGAGCAGCGTGGTGGAGTATGCTCCATACGCCCTCCGGTTGATTGAGGGGAGGCCTGTGCCCAGCAGTGGGACGTATATAGGCTGTTTATATTATTATTTAGATACTGATGACAATGGCAGGATCATTAATCATTTTGACCGGGAAATAATAATGCTGTATTATTCACATTTACCTATATAATGTAGGTAGGTATACAGACCGGCTAATATTCACAGTGACCGCGCTTATCAAGTGGCCAGTCACATAAAACTACATTATACACACAATTATTATCACATTGGTAGGTAGGTAACTAGGGACTTTAGATTATCAAGTGTATATATAAGTATATATAATATACCTTTGTAGCAAAGTCATTAAAATGGATCTGTAAAGCAGGCTAATGAACACCTAGTGTTAATTATTAAGATATTTTCTGTAATTTGTCTCGCTAGAGTGCTTCTTTAATGATTTCCCTAGATAATAACTTAAGCAATTTATTCCATCTTCAGCCTTCATCATGTTATTTATATATTTACCTACCTACTATGTAGGTATACATTAAGTTTTTGTAGTTTTACTTTTTGATACATCTACGGTTATAAGCTTTAAACATAGTCTTAAAATACCAAATAGAATGTTTCGATGAATAGGTACATGTGGAAAATAAAATAAAAATATTTTAGTAGGCAATGCCGTTAATTAAAATACTGAGCGCTTACAAAAAAAGCTTTGCTTGCTAAGCTATACTTATATGAAACGAAGAGGCATTTTCTAATGGCTTGATTTAAAAAATATTTTTTAAAATTAGCAGTAACCAATCATCCGTCCCATCATCTTAAGTTAAAACTAGGATGTGTCTGCAGGAATCGGGGCCATTTTCGTCGGTAGCCGTTGGTGCCCGCCTACAGCACTTTCCATCAACATTTATAGATTATAATAGTTACCTAGTTAGTATTTCAAATAGGTTTTTTTTATTTATTATTATTTATTTAACTATCGATTACGAATACATTTCGTAGTGCATTTTACATTGTTTAAACTGTATTCCATAGCTTGGTTTTAGCATTTGATTAAACAATATTCTTGTGGGCCTGGTTTTTCGCTTTTTAGTGTGTAATGGGGTTTTGTTTTTTTTTTAAGATAATTATTTATTTTATTCATAGGTAACTTTTTAATTGGTTTTATTTTACGAAAACTTTGTATATTATTATGCAAGTACCAGCCTTTTCTAGTAACTATTTTTGACTGCTCCTGCCCTCTGGTGTCGAATAGCTAAATCAATGAATGAGCGAGAGGAAGATGTAAATAGAGAAGCAGAGCTTTTTTTTCACTTCTTGTCAACAGATGGCGTTACGGAATTATTTATCATTAGAATATCCCGTTGGACTTTCGGGGTAAAATGTATTCTATGACACTCCCGTGATTAAGACTAATCTAACGATACCTCATACATCAAAATCCATCAAGCCGCAACAGGACGTCACAAAGAAACAGAAATACTTACACTCGCACAATATTGATTGCCCTAGAAAAAAAATAAGAAAAATATTCCTTTGGTATCGGGTAATAAATTATATAAGTTAAGACGAATTATTTACTTTTAATAATGGATGTTTTTCTAATAGATTTTTTAATACAATTTTTAAAAAAATGTTTATTAAGCTGAGGGGACGTATGTCTGTATCCAGCATACTGGGGCATATACTGTTTATGTTATATTTAATTCTATCAATATGTTGCCATACTTATAAGGTTTTGTTTAAATGTATGTATATTTAAAACACATACGTCCAATATGTAGGGCTCATTTTTCTTGCCATAGTGTGGTTATGTACATAAATTCCAATCTGTTTATCGAGAAATACACGAAGAACACAACACGATATCTAATTTTCGGTTACACAATGAACGTGTAATATAAATAATAGCGAAAATTAAGTCGAAATGTGTTCTTAAAATACTACGATGTCACTCACTGTGTTCATACAAAGTCTGGGGACTGTTCAAATTGTTTTTTCAGTCAAGTAAACATCAAAGTTCCCTTATCGATTCGCTGGATGCGAGCGGTTATAAACCCTTTACGTAACACGTGATGCAACCAGTGATTTACGGCGGCCATCGGGCCTGGTTTGCTCTAGACAATCTCCCAGCACAATGCCCACAGATAATTTATTTACACGCCCAAACTAGGACCTTTATCTCTTTGTTGGGGTTTTAGCTCACAGATAATGCGTTTCTTTATGTACGTAATCGTAAAATTTAGTCGCGCGGCGTCATGGGGCTCATTCTACGTAAATCTTCAGGAAGGGTTGCCCATACAGTAAAACGACCGAAATGAACCACTATCAAGTTACAGCCGACGATATTGATTTAGACTGTTCCAAGATTTACGACGGATTAACGAAATGTCTTTATCTGAGCAATAAAACCTGTATCTAAGATAAAATAGTAATGGTATTTACTTGTAAGTTTACAAAGTCATTCTTTATAATACCTGCCATTGTTTGATGCGTGCATGCATGTGACGTGTGAGTGACATAGTTACATAGGAAACTTACAGCGATCTATCTTTCCTTTTACTTACCTATTTAACATTTACATACTAATCCGTATACCCCGTCCTCCGTACATATAACTCCGCCTGGAATCGTTTGGCAGCTGAATCGTTAAGTAAGATGAACCGTGCTTCAGAAGGCACGTGAAGTCGTTGGCCCCGGTTACTACTTACTGATGTAAGTATACATATAGTCGATACATGAGCCATGTCAGGGGCCTTTGGTGTCTCAGTAATAGCCCTGACACCAGGGTTGATGAGGTTGGTATTCCACCTCACAACCACCACACAATAAGAAGAGACTCCGTCTGGAGTTCTATACTCAGTTGTGTAATTGAGATTGACGTTTTCATTAAACTTTTCAAGGAATACTGAGTATCAGCCAGTACGCGCCCCACTTATTACATTTATGGCACGTATCCATTACACTCCATGCTTACATTGACGGCAGCAAATACTTCTACTTTATAGAAGTTTAGTTACTTACTTATAAATTAATAGGAATTAAGGGTAGCTATAAATAATCTTAGGTAGATATAGTTAACCTGCATCTTCCCAACGTTGTGTGTGGATGACACTTAACCTGAGTACCGTTTTAACAACGCAACGGTACGTGTCGTCTTTCTTAGTAGGTAATACTAATTAGGTACGTTATTTTAATTGGCGCAGTGGAAGACGTGGTTGGCAGCGGGCAGCGGGCAGGAGCGTGCACATGCGGAGTTCACACGGGGCGCTTGATTTATACGCGGTGGCGTGACGCGGCGGCGGCGCGGGCGCGGCAGGTACGCCGCCTTTATAGCGGAACCTCATTTACAACCGCTCTAAATTACGTGGATTTACTGCGAGCCTTTATTGGCTCGCTACGAACGCCCCCACCTCTCCCCCGCCCTACCAACCCCCCACTTCCAGCTCCTTCCTTTTGTTCGCCAAGAACTTCTGCTCGGAAATGCATCGCTAAAACTGCACGAAATTTAATGCGTTATAAAACTGGTGGCGAATTTTAACTGCGCGCTCGTAAATCGTATCGGTGCATCTATAGTACTTACCTACCTATTCGAGTTGCAGCTACAATATCGGCTTCCAAGAAATCAGTCGTGAATCAATATAAACCCCTGATGCTTGCTCCATTGTTCCGACTTTACCTATGAAAAACAGTTCTACCCTTTATTAACTAAGTTCCGCTAGTTTTAAACTTAACAGTTTAAAACTTTTTCGTACTTCTTCGTGTCGTGTTCCTTTCTGTAAGGTATATTTTTCCCTGCCATAAACTCCCGCTCTTTACATACAACATGGATTTTCTTTTCATGAAGCTACTTTTCCGTCAAATCCAATGAAATACGCCCTTAGAACTAAACTTCATTATGCCCCAAATTATTGAGATATACATACAAACCATAAGATGATTCATGATCTTATTTACCTTTAAGCAAATACCATCTTATCCCGTCGTTGGAATGTATCGAGTAATCGTGAAAAGCTCTCTCCGGCGCAAGGCTACGTCACGTCCGGCGTTATCTACAGAGAAAGCGGATGCTGCCGGCGGCGAGTTCAAAGCCCACCGCCCTTTGTCGGCATCCCGTATTAATTGCCATTGCAAAACTTTTATTGCCTCAAATGAAGTCAGATATCACCGAGCATTCAGACCCCCGCAAGACAATTGAATCGGCGATTAGAATGTTTCTACACTGCTTTGTGTAAACATTTTGCTGATAGTTTTTTAAAACATAGATGGACAAAGGCTTCTCATAGTTAGGCTCGAAATGCATTGAGCCAGAGTTACAGAGAGCAAACCGATATTTTAATGCACCTCAAGAGTGTGCAAAAATTAAAGGACCTTTTTTGTAAGTAATATTTAAGACTATGTCAAATAAGTTCCTGCATATTTTAAATTTATTTCGGCTCTGCTTACTATACCATTTGCCGAATATGTTCTTGCTCTATACTTTATAATTTCTTTCCAATACAGTCCATGTTTGACAAATGCAAAAGCTATACGCAGCACCTATGTATTGTATCTCTACTGGGTTATTTACTGTCAGGAACCGAATGCTTACCTGAAGATGGGCTGGTAATACCTACTTATCTGATATCCTTTACATAAGAAGTAGTTTTTTGCTCTCGGCCGCAGTTGTCCAACTAATGAGGGCTAAGCCGCGATGAATACCTACCCACGTCCTGAGAATCATTTAATGGGCCGCCGGCCCACGGACCGGCTTTTAACTTCTAATCTAAGCCTATTAAACATCACGAAACCCTCTCCGATTTCTCGTGAATGCATTTCCAAGTAACCGACCCGATATAATTGTAAAAAATAAAACTCAGGACGGACAACAAACACGTTTTACCTAAGCATAATTTGCATCCGATGCGACGAACTCACACATCTGGCGATCATTTTGTTTTTCAATATAGGTTTTTGAGGCAAGCTTTATAAGAGTTATACTTGTATGCTGCGGCATGTCGTTTAAGATGTGTTGCGTAATGATATGGGTTTTATAGCGTTGGCGGCTGGGCAGTAATTGGAAGCGAGGATGCGCGGGCGCAGTAAAGCGGCAATTGACCAGAAAATAACGAGCCCTCGCCGGCGCACACGCAGCCGCGCGCCGCCCTTATGTACAGCTGCCGTGTCGTTTATGGCCGCCTTAAAATATTTATTTTTACCTTCCATATTAAGCGTGAAAATTAATAAGAATTACGTACCAAAACTATAACGGGCGAAACTTTACTATCTTTGTTTTACTCCGTCTACTAAAATTTTGCTCTTAGCTATTCAAGTATACGGGTAGCAAATCCGTTAGTAAATTTAATATTACAAATGTTAATATTTAAAAATATTGAGATATAATTTATGAAATAAACGGTAATGAAACAGTATCTAAAAGCTTTTGATTGAAAATCTTAAGCTACAAGAAGTTCGAACAGATAGCGCTTATCTCGATATTGCCATAAATCCGAGTCCTTGATCCATCCGTTAGCGTCTTGTGACGTACTAACTAAACTCATGTTTAAAATATATTTAATTTGAATCAAATATCAGTTTTTACATCGATAAACCCTGGTATTTACCCAGAGGAGTGTCAGGTAGAGCTTTATTACCGACTCCAATTAAGAGATCAAGCTTCGGAATTTTATTTTATTTTATTTTATTTGGATAATCAACAGCGTTACAATAAATGCATGTGTATTGTAGAACATTAATTAAACGTAAGGCCAATAACAGATTACCCCGGATTATTATGAAGTACTTAATAATATTAATCTAAACTAATTACAACATTATGCTATTTTACTATATCATTATATAAACAAATATTTTGTAAACAGGAGAAACTAAATGGGATACCGTAAGCTTGTTCTTTAGAAAAATAAAACTATATTGTAACCATAAGTTGCATTCAAAATAAAAAAACACTACTAAAAACTGTACTTTTATGCGTATCAATATTAGAAAGAAAAGAAAAAGAAAAGAAAGTTAAGTATCTACAACAATTGAAGTATATACTCACCAATCCTACTCTCAATGAGTTTCGTGTGTATGTGTGTATGCAAGTGTATTTTAAATATAAATATATATGTGTATTTACGTATGTATGTATGTAGCCCTACGTGTTTGCCACTTGGGATCGGATGGCAGCTATTCAAATAATCTCAAAAAACCACCATCCACTACTGTGTGTGTGTACCTATTATATTTGTATGCTGAGTGTTTAAAATTTATTTATGACATGGTTTTTGAAAGTTTTAACGTCATACCGGTATGGATCTACCTCAGTAAAGAGTTTATTGTAGGTACGAGTTATTCTTGTAATAGTCTCATTTTGACAGTAATTTGTCCGATGTGGTGGTACATAAAATGGATTAGGTCGATTTAAGGTGCGGAATGAGAGACGCCGTGGGATATTTAAATTAACTGTGCTTACTAATTCTGGACAATCAATTCTGGAGTTTAAGATATTATACAAGAATGTCATATCGTATACAGTTCGCCGGTGTTCTAAAGAAAGCAGTTTATGCCTTGAGCAGGTCTCTTTGTAGAAATCGTCAGTTGTAGGTCGAAAAAAAGTTCGATAGTTAAGGAAATTAAGAAATCTTTTTTGTATTTTCTCAATCTTAGCAATATGTTTTTTATAATGTGGTGACCAGATGCATGCCGCATATTCCAATATACTGCGCACATACGCAATATAAACAGTTTTGAGTGTTACTGGGTTGCGGAATACTGAACAGGTTCTCATGACAAATCCCAATGATTTAAAGGCTTTGTTGGTAATTGTCTCAACATGTTGATTTAAAGAAAGTTTGTTATCTAAGTCTACTCCTAAGTCTTTTACTAGATTCACTCGAGTGAGAGAGATGCCATCAATATTATAGTTAGTTAGCATGGCCTCTCGACGACGAGTAAAAGATATAATTTGACACTTATTTATATTAATTGATATGCGATTCCGTTTGTAGTAAAAGCTCAACCGGTTTAGGTCCTCTTGTAATTTCAGAGTGTCTTCAGGACTTTTTATGCTTAAAAATATTTTTGTGTCGTCGGCGTACATAAGAAACTGAGAAAAATTAATATAATTATGTATATCATACAGATAAGCATTGTAGAATAGAGGTCCTAAGTGGGACCCTTGTGGTACTCCAGATGGAATATTTACATAATCTGATTTAAAGCCTCCCAAGACGACCATCTGCGACCTGTTTTTGAGATAAGACTCAACCCAACGTAAAAGGTTGCCATGGATACCGAGCGCAGATAGCTTCGACAGAAGGATGACATGATCCACACGATCGAAAGCCTTTCAAAATCGGTATAAATCACGTCAACCTGCTGCCCTATTTCCATGTGTTCTCTAACAAATTTTGTAAATATTGTTAAGTTCGTGGAAGTCGACCGTCCCCTGAGAAAGCCATGCTGCTGTTGCGGTATACCGGCAACTATTTGGGGATACATTGCATCGTATACGACTTTTTCAAATACCTTACTGAACATGTTCAAAATTGATATAGGTCTATAATTTTCGATTTTGCTTTTTAAGCCTTTTTTATGAATAGGTACAATCCTAGCTTCCTTCCAAATAGAGGGAAAAACACCATCTTTAAGAGATTTATTGAAAATTAGTGTAAGGGGATGTGCTAACGCTTCACAACATTTTAATATGAAAACCGGTGGGATATTATCGCAGCCAGCACCCTTATGAGGATCTAAATGACGTAATATTTTAAGAACCTGATTTTTTGTGACGTTAAAGTCATTAAGAACATTCGAGGTGGCAGATTGATCGTAGTTATTATGAAAATCCGAGTAACTTGTGGCGGGAAGCGAGAACATATTGAAAAAGAATTTGTTGAAACCACTTACAATCTCAGCACCAGTATTTAACAAAGAGTTGTCCAACGTAAATTTGCTTGGATAATTACTTCCACCTCTTCGTGATTTAACAAAATTCCAAAACGTTTTAGGATTTTTTGTGATCGATTGTTGAATATTATATATGAATTTGTTGTAACAGGCATTGTGTACTCGGTGGTAACGTGCTCTTAGTAAAGAAAATTCTTGTTTGTCTCTTAGGTTGTTGTATTTTCTCCAGTTTGCGTGTGCTTTTGCTTTTTCTTTGATAATTTTGATGAGGCTCGCGGAGTACCAGATCGGGTAGATGTATCGACTATTTTTAATAATTGTTAAGGGGACGTATAATTGTATTGCTTCGTAAAGAATTTCGTAGAAAAAAATCACTGCTTCTTCTGTATTCCTACTCATAAGTTCCTGATCCCATTGGATATTGTTAATAAACTTTATAATTTTGTCATAGTCAGCTTTATTAAACTTGTATTTGCTTATGTGAGTGTTAGTCAGAGGTTTTAACGTTATATCTGAGGCACAGATATTTAATGGGGGATGAGCCACGTCTATTTTAGACAAAGGGTGAACACATACGTATGTTTCGATATTAAAGTTACTAAATATGAGATCCAAAGTATTACCACTGTTATTTTTTGCCACATTGTATTGTGTCATGCCGTTAAAATACAAGGAGTTAATAACATTAAAACCTAATTCACGAATTATGCTACATTCATTTTTTGGAACGTAGGTAGGATCTGTTGTTTCCCATTGTATAAAAGGCAGATTGAAGTCGCCCGTTAGTAATAAATTAACATCGCTTTCAAGGGAGTTTACAACATTTAATAAGTTTTGTAAGTCAAATTGTTGATTTACGCTAACCCCGCGTATGTATGTAGCCATAATAATAAGACTTCTATCAGTCTGTAATGTGCGACCCGGTATCGTAACGCAGATTATGTCAGTGGGTGAGAAACGAACGGCTATGTTTGTTGGATATGCTTGTAGTTCATGTCTAGTTAATATCATAACACCTCCGCCAATGGATTTACTTGTGCCCACCAAATCTCTGTCACACCGAAATACACTGTAGCGATCGTCACAAAATTCTCGGTCATAAATACTCTCACACAACCACGTCTCAACTATGATGATAATATCGTATGCGTTAGCCCGAATGTTTTGAAAACAACTGTGTGTCTTGGTACGCAGCCCGCGTACGTTTTGATAGTAAATGCTCAAATTAGCCATTGTAGGAAATGATTGTAGTTAAAATTATTATTATTAAGTCTGATATATCACAATTTTTAGGTGGAGGATACACACCAGAACACACAGGTGACTGGTAAGATGTACGTTTGTGGGCGACATAACGTAACGTATATGTTTTAATGAAATGTGTATATGACTTTATATGGAGATGAAAATATTTTAGTTTGTAGGGTAGAAAAGGTGAGATATGGTTGACAGGTACATATGAAATCAATTTTAAGAAATGGATGTAGACAAATAAAAATAATTGAATTAAGACAGGTATATAAGTATGTTGTTTATATTTATGTGTAGTAGATGAGAATTGGTAAAACTGTTTCTGTTTCACAATGTAGCACTTAAAAATAGATACTACGTTATTTATGTGTTTTAAAGTTCCGTCCATATGGTGACTGTTATTACTGAAGTTAAACATAAAAGTTGCAATTGGCAAAATAATATAGAAGTTAGAGCATAAACAGCCCTCGGAATCCCAGCACATCAAAAAAATATTTAACAAGAAAGAAAAATAATGCAGAAAAAAAAGTACGATAAAGTGAGTAAACATTGGCGGTGGTGAGGTTATTCCCAAACCTTTTTTATATCTAAGTCGTTTTTTATATTCATTGATTTTGAATTGTCGTCTTTTCTCATAAAAATTAAACAGTTTTTTATCCACACATATTTGCATCCCGATGTCTTCGCAGCTTCCCGACACTTCTTGTAAAGTAATTTGTTGTCGACTGTAAGGTGTTCATTGACATATATGCGCCTCGGTTCTCCAGTAATACAGATATCTTCAGTGCTCAAACCCCGCTTTTTGCGAATACCAGCTAGAATGTTGTCTTTGATGATCCGTTTCTTAAGCTTTAAAACGATGGCTTTTGGTCGTCCTGCGGTATTTTTTCGTGGCTGGACTCTAGTAACATGTACAATATCCTCAGGAACGAGTTCGACCTCAGCATATTTGGCTAATTTTATCACTAGTTCCGACAGGTTTTCGTGTGTCATTTCTGGAAGGCCAGTGATTTCCAAATTGAGTAGCCTATCTCGCTGTTGTTGCTCCATTATTTCAGACTTTAGAATGGAAATTGTAGTGTGTAAGTCTTCGATTTCAGATTTCATCTTTTCAGAAATATTGGAATTGTTTTCAAAGCTTTTTATTTTATTGTCCAGATCTTTTTGTTCGGCTGATGTGTATTCCAGAGATTGTTTCATATCTGTGATATCATTTTCGATTTCTTTTATTCTCGTGTTCATGTTTTGATATTCCTGCTGCACACTGGTTATCTCAGAACGTAGTTCAGAGATGGAGGATTCCATAGAGGTAAGTTTCGCATGTAGACTGGAGTTTTGATTGGTAATAGTCTGTACGGATGTTTGCAATTGAGAGAGTTTTTCATTTTGGTTACCAGAGAAAGTGGAGAATAAGCTTTTCATCTCATCCATAAAAGACTTCATCGAATCTTCATAGATTTCATCTCGTTTGCGTTTTGTTCTCCTGCCGACATTAACACCGTCTGTGTCTCTATCCGTGTTGTCGGAGGTCGAGTCAAACTCTTGTTAAAGATCAAAATCAAAGGCATAGTCCCCACAACATCGAAACAGAAAGCCGGTTAAAAATTAGCGATTTTAAACGCGTACTAATTTAGAAGGGTAATACTGACGACGGACGTAAGACTGAAGGTAAGGTATAATGATCGAGCTTTTTGTTTATAACAAAACTTTATTAGGTACACAAAAAGAGCGTGCGTAATAGCCTTAACGAGTGTAAATAAATTTGTATCGAAATACAATCCGTAATGGTTATGGACTCGCCTCCGACCGAATAGAGGAGTCCATACAACTCGATGATGATTCCATAAATGTATACAGTACACAATAAAAAGGTAGGTCGGAACAAAACGGCGTCACCTCGGTTTATGGAGTGGCGTGCGCGCAGTCACCTCGAGCATTGTTCTTCGAACAAGTTTAGTTTTAGAACAAAAGTCTGTCCGGGGGCTAGACTAACTGCCGTGAAATCGAAATATCGACTCTATTTATGTTTACTGTATACCGGCGTAGACACAATACTACGCCTAAGACCCTTCGTCTAATAATATAATTTAAGTCCACTCAGTTTCGTTTCTGTACTACTGAAATCAAACCACAACCACTTTAATATAATTAATACTTAATGTATTTTTATGTATTTATCTGTATTACTGCGAAATACAATAATTATACAAACATACTGCGCAAGCAAGGGACAATTCACATAACTATTTAATCCATTTCAGAATTACCCTACCCACAGCTGAAAATGGCAGTGGATCTAACTCTTTAATAAAAGAGTTATCGTGTTTCGGGATAGATGACAGAACCAACAACTATTCCAACACAACACACACAACAATACTTTCCAAGTTCGTCAACAAACCTACGCTACGTAGGTATCTACCCGGTTTTATATCCAAGTGTACATAATGGACAATATGGTTGGAATGGCTCGATTAAACGGACGTAAACAGAATCTGCCTTGACATAAATGAGGGGATCTAAGCCGGGCCGTGTTGACGAACCATCGCTAATTGACCACCAATAAAAGCTTTATTAAGGTGACCAACTCAATACCTAAAGGTGTAAGAATATTGCATTGCACTTTGTTTTGTTTCCAAACAACCGGTTTAGGTATTTGGCCATTTCCGTCGGGCTTTGATTAAGATTTTATATATTTGCTGTTAATAAATGTTGCTGTCTAATAACTTCGAAGCTGATGAGGTTGTATTGAGTGTGATGTTTTTATTACAAAACACTTTTAATATAATGTACTCAATTTATAATGTTAATAGGTAGGTATTTGAGCATTTATTGGAGTTGGTCGTTTTGATGGCAGTAGTGACGTGCGAGCGAGCCGCTGGCCCTGTTTTCCATCGCATTGTGCAGCAAACTTACATTGTTAATCCTTGTAATAGGACAATTAAAATCATTGGAAGTAATTTTCAATAATAAAATTGTCAAAGGTCAATGTTTGTGCGTGTAAACAGAATGACTTACCTACGTACTAGGTATTAGTATTGTCGTGGTTCCGGACATAAATGCTCTTGTATCTAGTTTAGGCACCAGGTTAGATTCAAACATTTATTACTTGCTTTTTCATTATCACACTTCATTTAGATCTAATATTTGATATTTTTTGTGAGACTATTATGTTTTTTCTTAGTTATATGACCACATTAAAAAGCTTCTTAATACAAAATATAATTAAACATGGGCTCACGCTTATTTTCCCAATTAGGGTGGTCAGAGGTACAGCATCGCACGATGAACTAGTTAATTACCCGCGTTTCACCAAGATTTATTAAACCAACGTGTTAGGCGATTAGCCGTATCGCCATCGCTAATGGTCTGAATACAAAGAAATGCTAAAATAACCTTAAAAAAGCTGTGTGGAAAGTTGATCATAGTTACGTCAGGGAGCGTGGGCGGAGCCACCAACTACGGCCGCGGCCGGTGCGCGGGCGCAGAGACGCAGGCGTGGACGCGGCATGGCGGCGGCCGGACAAAGCGACATGAAACGCGCCGCCGAATCTGCTTATCACGTTATTGTAAATATAACCCCCTATATATCACCGCTTGGACACATGATAATCAACCTATCACTGATTACACTTCTATATTTAACAATATTTCTGTTTCGTAAAGGTCTCTTCAAACTTGAAGCGTTTTTCATATCTAGTAAGCGCGCAAAAAATCTTAAGTCTATGGTCATACCAAAATACAGTTTATTTTAGTATTTTGTTAAGAATTATGTTTTACTCTAAATACCTTGCACTGAGCAATACATTTATTTTGTCTAGAAATAATATTTAAATAGCGATGTAATCACGCAGTTATATTAAAAATATATAATATAATAATAGCATTTGTTTTGTCAAACAAAAGACATCAACGCGTTTCAAATATTTCATTCACTGCACCGCAGTATATTTGCCCTGCAATACTAATAATGGAAACACTAGACAATTTGAGTGAGATTATGAACCATATGGTCACAGGTGATCAGACTACCGCCCATATAATGGTCATTCAAGAGCACAATTCAATGAATACTAAATGATGATGATAATGGAAGCGGTCAGGTACTTAGGATATATTAAGGTGCGCAAACGTAAGGTGCTAAACGCACGCAGTCGTCTTAGCCCTCCTTGATTCAGTTGAACGGAAAACCAATAGGACTGAAGGAGAGGTCAGATGATGTATCAGATTTTCCCTCTGCCGTCGCCCTAGGCCATCCACCAAATACAAATAAACATCATCATCATCATCAATTTAAGAGCCACGTTCTTGTCGGTGCAGCATTTTCCATGCTACTTTTTTAGAGAAAAATAGGGCAGTGGTTTCCCCCTTGCCTTTCGCCCCGCAGTACTCTGTCTGACGCGAGTGGGATGACACCCAGAGTAGTCTATTACAAAGCCATACTAAGACCTGCCTGTCCTCCGCCTCTGAACAGTACTGACAGTTACTGCTGCCCTCTGTCATGTTCCAGGTTACAGTCCCTGTGACTTGCCCCTTCCGTTCCTTCTGCATTGCCGTACCGATAATAAATATAGCATAAAATAAATAGGCTAATGCTATGTTTCAACAAGGAACATAACATGTAGACATAACAAAAGGTTACGCAACATCTAATCAAGTGACTGAAGCGGCGTAGTGAAGGGAGTTCCGCAACCACTCGTTACGTTACGCACTCCCGTGTTACAGCAACAATGTTGCATTCATTAGTCAGTAGTTGCCTTCTAGTACGCGTGTTTCAGCTGCTACTACCTTACCTCAAGGTAAAGACTGGTGTACACGAATGTTCCTATGGCGAATTATTTATAGTCGTAATAGCTCGCGTCTGGCCACGATCTCACCTGATGATAAGACCTCTTTACGTCTTTCTATTATACCCACAATGGAACCATAAGCATAGTATAAGAAATAATAGTACGTATAATAGAACGGCAACCCTCCGCTCCCCACTAGCGGCTGAGCTAGGTTTACCTCACCCCCCTCGAAAATAGTTTAGACTTGAATCGTATGGCGTCAGACGTCACACACACAGATGCGCGTGTAGGATAACGTCAATGTGTGATGTTTGTGTAAAACGAAATTGTTTGTATGTAGTATGGCATAAATTGAAAATATTGCCTAGGTATTCCTTTTCTGCCAGAAGTGAATTTGGACTTAGGTACGTGTTTATGTACGAGAAGCTTGGCGCAGTTAGATAAAGTGACAAAATGTTTGTTATTAAGTACTTTTAAATCTATCTTTTGATATTGACTATGTAGATAAAAAATGGTTACATGTTGCAGTAGCAGAGTTATTGATTTCAACTACTTAAGTACATCTCTACCTATATGTTGTTGAAATCTTGATCCTAGGATCGTCTCCTTTCGACAGTTTTATTTATCATCATTATCACCTCCCTAGCATTATCCCGTTTTTCACAGGGTTTGCTTACCTAACCTGAAGATTTACAGGTCCGGTTTTTTACAGAAGCGACTGCCTGTCTGACCTTCCAACCCACAAAGGAAAAACCAGCCCAATACAGGTTAGGCCACCTCTGAAAATGCATGCGCAATGTTTTCGACAGTTTTATTAAAAGATAAAATATTTTTCATGAATTTGGTTTACGGACAAACAAGCGAGTACTATACTTTGTACAACATAACTCTCGTGTCTTTATTGTAACTAGTACCGCGTAGATTAAAAGAATGAAACATAATCGCGATTTGCATGCAATGCTCCTGATATGCATCGCTCGTGCTGCAAACTGCTCTGCACTGCAGTTTTCAGACCGCCGTCATTTTTTCGTTAGGTTAATAATGGAACAACAATAATGAGGAGCTCGGTGGCGCAGCGGTAAAAGCGCTCGGTCTGCGATTGTTAAAGTTAAGCAACTTTCGCAAAGACCGGTCATAAGATGGGTGACTACAAAAAAAAAGTAGTAGTAGTACGTAGATTAATGAAAGCTCTTTAAAAAAGCTGGTATTTGTTTTGAGCACTTGGAATACTTAGATATTTTTCTACGGAGTACCTACCCACGGAACTGTAATTGTCATTTTAGTTGTACTTAATTAATATTTTGAATCAGAATTTAAGGTTTCTAACAGAAATAGATACTGTCTGCGCGGCGTTACTTTGTTTGCCCACGACATGAAAACTATCAGTAGCAGTCACGCTTCAAACATATTAGTATGCAATTTAGTAATGTTATCTTGTCAAGAGCATATGCACGTACACTGCGATGTACTTATTTATTAGTATAGGTATTACAACCAGTAGGTACCTATACCCGAACACCAGCCGCACGCAGGGTCCTCGCAAATTGCCCGGTAAGGGAGCCGAGCGGCTTAACTACACATTTACAGCGTTTTATAGCACATAATCACTGCTCTTATTAAAATTTAAGTGGTTTCCTTTCTCGTGGTTCTATAAATGAATCTGTGTTTATGTACAGTAAATGGAATTACATAACTCGGTAGTTCAACCTGAGTATTTTGTACTAAAATTGATGGTGGCTTATAATTGGTGATGGTTAAGGGCGCTTAACCTTGAGGCAAAGCGTTATATTTTCAGACTTAGGTATTTCAACAAGGAATGAGGAAATAACCCAGCCCTGACGCATAATAAACTGTTAAGATAATCACTGTTAACATAGACATAACAATGACATTAAAACACATTAACATACATACATCACTATCTGGTTTATCCAATCCTGTAATCTATTCAGCGTACTTACTTATTATGTTTGGCACCAAAGCATATTAAGCATAAGCCTTTGTTTGGCGTCAATAAAGGCTTATAACGTCAACAGGAGGCAAACACGCCTAAATTACGGAGTTGACAAGACTATTGTAAGCGTGTCCCACTAAGGAGATTATTCGACTTGAATGTGCATATTTACTTAGACAAATAATTCAATTATCTGTTTTAGTGTCGATAACATGGAGAATCCCCGGTGCATTGTAGCGGCGTCGTTTGAGGAACTGGGACAAAAGGTTTGTGTATTGTTTAAGGGATGTTGGTGCTGTTTGCAACCGTTTAGACAATGGGTCGGTGGGTTTACAATTGGTGAATACAAATGAAGCCGTAGCTGGAACTCGCCACAGGCGGGTAACCCAGGTAGCCTATTCTTCTTGCCCTTCACACCGAGATGGCAAAATTGTACACAGCTTACATTTTGCCACGTACGAATAGGGTGTAATATTAGGGCTATATACCTATTCTTCTTCTATCGTGTGAGTTGTGAGGTGGAGTCCCAACCTCATCAAGCTTGGTGTGAGGGTTGCTATTGAGCCGCCGTACTACTTATATCAGTAAATAGTAACCGGGACCAACGGCTTAACATGCAAGTAACATTTAACATGCAAAAAGTAAACCAACTAGCAATAAATAAAAACTGGCATTACAATCATCTTCATCATCATCAGCCCATTAACGTCCCCACTGCTGGGGCACGGGCCTTCCCTATGAATGGATAGAGAGATCGGGCCTTAAACCATCACGCGGGCCCAGTGCGGATTGATGGTTATTAACGACTGCTAATGTAGCCGGGACCAACGCCTTAACGTGCCTTCCGAAGCACGGAGGAGCTCGAGATGAAAACTTTTTTTTGTAGTCGCCCATCCTATGACCGGCCTTTGCGAAAGTTGCTTAACTTCAACAATCGCAGACCGAGCGCGTTTACCACTGCGCAACCGAGCTCCTCAATCATCTTACCTACAGTATTTTCCCACAATAAGCAATGTTTCTGAGATATCAATAGGCAGAGCAAGCATGTCGGCGCACAGCCCGCCGCGTTTATTGACGCTCGTGGACAAAGACGTGCCTTTACGACCTCGTAAAACTAACTATTGTGCACGCCCGACTCCGCACGAAAACCCGATTCATTGTTACACTTAAATAAGATGTCCATTTTTTATTATTTAGCCTATTAGTTTGTACATATTTTGACTGGCCCAACCGCCCTTTCAAACGAACGTACTTTGAAGTAAGCCGCCTCCGGCCGCCATTTTCCTTTTTCGCAAAATTATCGTGAGCTTCAACTGTTCAACACTTGCGCCCGCGCCAGCTCCATTGTGTTTTGTTTTAAAGTACCGCTGTTGTTTTGTCCTGTTTTAAAATACTTTATAAACAATAGATCAAGAATGAACCGTTAAAAGAGTTCGGTTTGTTACTTTATTGATGTTATAATATCTGTTGCTAAACTATTTGTTTCAAGTCCGACGGCACAGGCGCGCGGCGGCGGCGCGGCACCTGCGCGCGATCATAAAACCAAACGAGTAGGTATTATTAATCTTAGCAAAGTATGAATGACTGTAAAATTCTTATAAAATACGTAAACATATTAAGGTACGTTTTAGTTAATGAGGGACAATGGCAATGGCAGAGACATATATAAAAATAATTGTTGCTTGATATTTGGATCAGATATATATGTTGCTACCAATAATTATTGCCTCACTTTATTTTGATCAGAATTATAATATAATAATGGGTGGAAGATGTGTTGTGCCAAGTTATGTAATAACAAAGGTCATTATTTATACCCAAAAACTAAGATAAAAGATGCATATGTCTGCTGTCCATGAAAATAGAAGGCAACTCTGTACTGAGCCATCTATGGTTTTTTTGGAGAACTTAGCCTGGAAAGTCCCTCAATTTGATTAAATCTATAATTAACAAACAGGGAACTTCAACAAAATAAACTAAGATAACAACTCCATACATAACAAAACAAATAGGTAAATTCGACAATTTCGACATCTGTCTTTTTAATTATTTATATTAGGTAGGTTGGTAGCTAAGTACATATATCAGTTACAAAATGGATGGAGTGATTATAATATCCTTTAGTATGTATATTATATTTCTATCTAGAAATAAGCTCGGTAGATACCCACCTATATTATAATAATATTCGTGTTGTATGGAAGGACGGCGCTGCGGCAGCGCGCCGCGCGGCTATCGACGGCTTTCGACGTTTTACAGCGGCCTATAAATTACTAGTGCCATAACTATAAATCTTGCTCCACGTCAAATCGTACACATTATTCATGCCTTAGGTTTGATATTAAAAAAACCGGTGCAACTATAGAGCGTCTGTTTCGTTAAATAAAATAAAAAAAATGAAACGAAACCGAAATAATCTACTCAATCTACATACCATTTTGAATAATTAGGTATTTTCATACAAAATATTTTGTAAGTAAGTATTATTTATAAACGGTGTGCATTCGAATTTATTTTCGAATTCATTTTTGGATCATAAATGATTATCATGTGCCCATGATCCCGAGAAGTGCGTTTCGGAGGTGTAGGTATATGAACTAACCTGTATTGGGGTGGTTTTCCCAATACAGGTGACAAATCTTCAGGTTAGATAAGTGCACCGCGACCCTGTAAAAACAGTATATCAATAGGGAGATGATGATGAATAAACTGTCTGTAACGGGTCACCGTTGTTTCTGATACGTGCTTGTCTTTAATAGCAACAGTCGATGTTTATTTCAATGTTGGTACTAGATAGATAGATAGAAAGATAAAATACTAATCATATAGCCATGACGTACTAGACATGTCTAAATAATTTAAAATTATTATTTTCTATTGTTTATCTTCAAATTTCTTTCCATGCTACTTTCCCCAAAACAATATAGATGGCGCTGTTCAGATTTAACGTGATAATCACCTATTTTTTCATTGCTCGGGGTACCTACATAATTATACACAAATATAATGTAATGGCAAAGGGTTACTTATATAAAAAATAATTGTTGCTTGATATTTGGATCTCTGTCTGTTATCCATGAAATAAGGTTAAACGAAGACAAACTGTACAGCTCCATCTACAGTTTTCTAGGTGAACGTAGCCTGGAAAGTTCCTCATTGGGTAGGTACCTACCTGATGACACGTTTTAGGAACTTTAGGCACTTCCAACAACGATATCAGTCTATATGATCAGTTCAAAATGTATGTCCGTTATCTAGATAATTTGCATAAATTTAATTAGCTGCACCTTTTGTTTAAGCACATTAAACATACCAACCATAAAATGAAGTTTGCTCAACGATTTATATAATTAGGTACATGCAACTTTTAAGTTAATAATTTGTATTTTGTGCCATAGGTAAGTACCTACTATCGTGACATTTTGGTGATTTTATGAAGAATGCAATACTTATAATAAAAAGTTTTATTAATTCTTTCGGCTGTAGGATCAGTGACAGTGATGTTCATATCCCGGAAATGTTGCCAAAATGGGAATGTTCCCGTTGTATAAACTCTTTAATGGATATTGGCTGCTTTTCTTTTTCAAATTGTCCTTTCTTATACTCTGGTCTTATCTGCCTAAAGGTTAGGTAATAAAGCTCATCACTGTGTATGATATTATAGGATATTATTTTTTTAAAGAACGTCTAGGGCCCTGTGCCGAGGTTTTTCTTGCAGCTTCTTTTCCCCGACTATACAAGTTCTGAGAAGCTGCCGTAGTTTTAGGCGGATGAGACGTTCGTTATGTAAAAATTGACGATTCGAAGTGAACTACTGAATAAAGATATTTTTGAATTTGAATTGAAATTGATTCAACAGACTACATTATTTTTTTGAAATTATCAATGCTATGTATTTGTAATTGATTTTCAGTAACACAGTTGTCTTGATCACTATAGATAGCGATACAGCTCACCTATTACGTTGATCTAACAAAAAACTCGGTGAATCGTGAATACCTACTAAGTCTTGCTGTGTACCTTTGACTATTAGCCCAGTTGAGTTGGTAAGTATGTTGTATTTAACTGCGTTATTTCTTTAAACTAATGTTTTAGACTGCATTTAGTTTCTTTTAGACTTAAAATTCCGAATAATATACATTTTTTTACAAAAACCGATTATGGTACGGTGGTGGTGATTTATGGTGATTGGTGGTGGTATAGTATGGTAATAAGTACCAAGTTTAGCATTTCAAAATTCACTACATTTAGCTATCTGACTCGCGGCGACAGTCGATAAGCGGTACTATGACGGTTGCCTGTCTATCCGCTTTTTTTCTATTGCTGCTTTCTTTTCAGCATTTTAAGATATTTCAGTTTTACCCTATGGTTATTTAAGGCGTTTCACGAGCCATACAGGCATTAAGGTATGACATCGATTGTTCCAAAAGGGCGTTTTCTTGTTTCAAGTGCAATATCGCGGCGGTATCACCGGCTTGTGTGCCTTAGCCAAGATACCGACGACGGAGGGAAAGCGGGATTAAAAATTAATTTAGGCGCTTTCATGTTTGCCGGTAATCCCGACATTATCAGATATCAAATCAAGGGGATTAAACCCGCCTAGTTAAATACAATGGACACGATAACGACTGATTATCTGCTTTATCATTTTGAGTACATTTTAAGAATATATAAGCACCTAACGTCTATATTGACTTGCATATATTTTTAACTGCTATTTCTTTCGTCGCTTTTAGTTACTGTCAAACTTTCGTAACATTGTGTAGGTACCTATCCGCACTAAACGTTTTACCTCTTCCTTTTTCTTGCGAACAGCAAAGGACTGGAACTGTCTGCCTCATAGAGCAACACGGACCTCCGCGAACCGCGGAAGTCTGCCTTCGTCTGTTTTTTCAACTCGTTATAATCTGGGAGTCTTCAAGGCTAGAGTGAATAGGCATTTGCTAGGTAAGCGTGATCCATCCTATACCACATCGTCATTTACCATCAGGTGAGATTGTGGTCAAACGCGAGCCTATTTTATTAAAAAAAAAGTATGTACTAAATTAAAAGTAAATCAATAGTTCAAACGACACACTGTCTAATGGTACTTATCACTATAAGTTTAAGGCACGATTTTGAATAACCATGTGTTGTTGTTCAATGGAATTTATTTGTAGCATGTATACTTAGATATATGGTTTCATTTAGGATACTCACCTAAAGTTCCGATGTGGTTCCGATATCTCAAGAACATCAGAATGCCAATATTTGTGGCTGACTTTGCTAACAGACGTATCTATAGTTTTTTTCTAAAATGATTTGTGTCTTATTGACAATTGTAAAAGGTGCAAATCAATTCCGCCAAAAATTGCAGATACGTCAATTCGCGACATAAGCGACGATTTGACAAATTATACTATACCTACTTACATCTGCACAAGTGTACATCTTTTATGATCTTTATTTAATGTTACCTTATCAGCTCTATCTTATTCGGTATTTCCCAAAAAAAAACTAAAGTTCGAGGTTAATGGCAGAAAACTGATATGAAAGTTATGCGTTACTAACGGGAAAGTTGTTTTTTTCCCTAACAAATACAGACATACTTACTTACCTATTTTATCTACTTATTGTCGTATTACTTACTCTTTCTTATCAATATAAATAGGCACATAAACTAAGACTCATAATATCTACTAGTATGCAGGTTGACGGGTAACTTTGGACCAGGGGTCTAAAATAACCACATTGAAGCAATTAATATTAAAACGCAGTATTTTTATTGTTGTTATGTTGGACAGAAGAGGCAAGATGATTGGACACCTAATAAGACACGACGAATTTATTAAAAACATCATAGAAGGAAAGAGAGGAAGGGGAAGACCAAGAAGAGCTTACATGGAACAGATTAAAGAAAAGGCGTCGTGTCTTATAGGGAAGTCAAGGAATTGGCCTTTGATAGACTGAAATGGAAAATATTACACCGATAAGAGCGTGGCTCTTAAATTGATGATGATGATTGTTATTTCACATTAGTTGTACTTTTGTTATGTACTTAAATATCAAATTGCAATGTTAAATTTAGATGAGTTGCTGCAATGTGGCCTTCTTAGAACCCTCAATCTATCGTCCACATAATAATGTCAATAATGTTATATTTGTATTTTATTCGCTTCCAATCCAGGCAAGTATGTTAAATCAAAAAAATATAAAAGTTACTCTTTCAGCGCCCTAACTCTTCAATATTTATATTCGGTGTGTTACCTACTTATATATCGAAATATAATATAGCCGCAACCGAATCGTGAAATACTCACTTAGTACCTTCTTCTTCCTTGTATGTTATATTTACAAACGCATTCATAATGGTAAGATCATTCGGAAGGCACGTTAAGCCGTTGGTCCTTATTTATTTATTTATTATTTATTTATTTATTTGTACACAATGAAACAGACACAAGAAACACCACCCTTCCACCCGTCCTTGTTACTACTTACCTACTGATATAAGTATGTAGCCACATGAGCCACATCTCTCTAGCCATAGAGGCCCGCGACACCAAACACTTCAGAACCCCGATACCGACCCCGCCGGCGTGGTCGACGATTTCCCTCATTCAGCGCTTATCGCTATCGACCCACTAGGGTCGATTAATCCTTTCAAATATTCTTCCTCTCAGACGACGCCCTGAGCCGAAGTTCGCGCCCAACTGGGCACCCTCAGGCCTGTTGTCTTAAACGTTGTACCGGGTGAGAGCCTTCAGCGCTCCCCATTTGTCCGGCCAAGTAGTGAAGTAACAAATCACGTCAAAAAAATGAGCCACATCAATAATAACCACGACACCACGGTTGATGGGGCTGGTAAACGACGTCACAACCCACACAATAAGAACATCATTAATCAATGAAATCCTAGTCTTCTTTACACAACAAATCATCTACCTAGTTGCCGTTATATCCGGTGGTTGTTCGTCATCATTTGCACTGACGCCTCTTGGCGGTCGTCAGACGTGCTAACGACCTGTGAGATTGCTGTCAGAGGGCAAACACCCACAGTCAACAATCATTGTTTGCCTCAGCGGCCGCTGTGTGATCATACACTCATAACTTACGCTGACCTTAGTTTGATTAAGACGATTGTTATACAAGCTTTACATACACGTAAAAATATAGTCCCCCAGTTTTAACTCTCACGTGGCGACTGGTTGTACATTGGCCCCCAAAACTACATACATACATAAACTCACGTCTATTTCTCATCGGGGTAAACAGAGACTATGGAATTGCATTTGCTTCGATTTTGACACCCTTCTCTTGTTTCCTCCACATTCATAAATCGTTTCATACACACGCCGGTTCAGAGTAGATCGTACTGAATCTTTTCTAAGGACATCTCAAAATTGGTTAATAAGGATATCTCAAGTTTGGGCTGGCAGAGGAAGCCAGCCCTACCACCAACCTACATACTTACACGTAAAAAATGAGTCTCTCACTAACTCTCATGTGGCGACTGGATGTACACTGGCCCCCAAAACTAACTACGCTTTTCAAATTTTTCTTTTTTTATAAACTATAGAAGTTAGAGATTTAAAATAAAAAACGTTTTATAGATAATTTTATCGGATTTCTTTGTAAATTTTTCATTCGTTAAATTATATATTAGTAACGTTTTTAACTAAAAAAAAAGGATAAAGCGACAAAAATAAGCACTTATTTTTTATCATTTTAAAAGTGTGATTCTTAGGTTTGAAGACCAGGAGTCTAAAATGCAATTTGACATTTCTTTGCATTGCACACTTACTTTCATATGCGGAAACGTCAAATTGCCATATTGCTTTTTTAGATGAATTGCTTTGATGTGGCGTTTTTAAACAGCCAATGCTATTTTTGTATCGGGCAGATCACCTTTACGTCTAATACTGGGCAATCTGCGAAAACATCTGACGCAGATTAGCTAGGCCTTGTATCACGATGTCGACGGCGCCATGGGAAGGCGAGGATATCATCGTATGCCATTGATACGATGAAGAAGCAGATAATTACTCATTAGCGTTAAGCTGATGTGACTAAGACATTACTATCTTAGTCAATGATTAATGTGAATGTGACTCATCTTTAAGTAAAAACCAAATTAAGCAGTTTCATACCCAAACTGTGTTATACTATAACTATATGCCCTGTAGAATCATCTTACTTTTTCGGTGATTCATTACCAAATAAAGGAAAGTCTCACAACGTGATTTCGGCAATGACCACATCGGTAATCGAACCCGGACCTCCAAATGGACCAACGCTCTAACCACCGGACTACAGAGGCTGTTAGATTATTATACCTACTAAAGTCGGTTGTATTCGAAACTCAGTTTGAATTGAATTATTTCGATTACCTCTTGAGAATGTGCCCGACCGGTACAAATGCTCCGATTGGTGCTACCTCTGTGCATGGATTCTCTTCTATTGATTTGAAACTACCAGCACTAGGCCAGAATAGTCTAGGCCGAAGAAGAGGCATAGCATCTATCAATTACCTACATTATTAAACATGAAAATCAGTGCCACGTAATCCTCTTCAAACCTTCAGAATTTCAAATACAGAACGTCTCCAAGAGATATAATGGAAAATCCACGAATGAGAGGGCGGTGAGATGTAAAGAGGCGGCGCGTTTGAAGCGGCCCCCAAACTGCCCTCAATAAGCATCGGTTTACATTACAGTTAGCGGCATTCCTTCACAGCCTCCCGCTTCTAGAATAGGGTTGACCCCTTCTAATATAGCCATTGCTTTTTTTTCATGATAGTCTTTTGATGTAACTAGCGATGCGTAAGGAGGTCGCTTACCTAGGAAATGAATATTATACTCATTCTAGCGGTTAAATCGTCAAGCGTTTAGTTTCCCTACAAACACGAAACTGAAACGTCACAACTACCCACGTTAAGAAGTACCTAATTATTTGCCTCATCCTTTTCAGCGCCCGCGGCACGGCTTCCTAGCCGCTGCGCTATTTATATCGAGAGATTCGACCAATAGCTATACGACGCTTATTTACGTGGATAGCATTCGCTACGTCTATTCGTCAAACCCCTTGATAAAGTTCGCGACGCGGTACCCGTGCCGCCTGAGTTGGCAATGAAAACACCAAAACAATAAGTGGAAAGAATAGTTTTATCAGTTATATAATTAGGTATGTACTCGTACAACGCGTGTCCACTTTGTATGGGCTATAATGGAATTAATTTTACTAAAATACCTTCCTACAAAAGTTTGTCTTATCTCTACCTTGGAGTTTTCCGAGCTACGGTAGTAGTATATCAATGGAACCACGTGGTAGTTCCTTGTTTTCAAACATGTAGGCTATATTGATAACTGATAACAAAGCTTCTATATGATATTCCATGAAACGACGTCACAGTCATAATAAGGAAATAAATTAAAAGTAGGTACCTACCTTAATCTCATTTTCACTACAAGAAAAAAATCTAGAATGGATCTGCCTACCACGATAGCAAAGAAGTTCAGTCATGTAAACATTTACAAAATTACCTAAACGAAAGGATATTTTAAATATTTTACATGCGGTTCCGTTTTAATCTTTTTAGGTAGATACTTATTCCATTTTCGCCAGAGAAATCGAAGAAAGCGTGAACTTCGATTACATAGCAATAAGCATTTTAAGTCATTTTCTGGAAAGTTACCTTTTCTCTATACCCTACGCTAACGTCTGTAACTGCGTTTCGATCTATGCGCCAATTTTCATCCAAATCGATGCAGGTGTTTTGGCTTGGAAAAGTTTTTAGACAGTTTTTTTTTTCGTAACATAATAGAATATGTAGATATTTTAAATACGAATTTACTGAAACTTAGTCCTAGAGCAGGTAGGAACAATAAAAACCCATTACCGTTTTACCGTTCAACCCTACTCAGGTAAATTTTGTCTATTGACCGTCGTCTATTACGACTAATTTAGATCCAAACAACGCCTTGCTATGAATGAATGCGCATAACTCAGCCGAACACTTCCGGTAATAGTTACTACTTACATATATGAATTTGAACTCAATCTTTGTTAACGAAAATAGGTAATGTAGATAGGTAGCTAAAGGTAAATTTAGAAATCTCTGAGAATTCCCTCTGTTAATTTCCCAGATTATCCAGAATGGTGAATTTCCACAAGATAAATTGTCGAATATACCTACTAATTACCAATAAAGAAAATAATTTTAAATAACTTTTGAGATTACCTACTGCCAGAATCTTTGACCTCCAAAATATGAATGTGGATTAAAAGAAAAAGAATTAAATTAGATTAACATGGATTTATTTAGGTTATCAAAATGTGTTCGTGATAGTGCGTATATCTAACAACTCTCGTGTCACAAACTGTCCAACATCAACACAAATTACACAACAAGCACAAAAATATACAAGCTCCCTCGCAAATACTTACAATTTAATAATTCCCAAGATAATTTCTGATGAAGACAGGGCTTAACAAAATATACCAAAAGAGAAACACTGTTAGCACCACATTTCATTTCAAAAGGAGTGAACCTTTACAAAACAATGACTGAAACTTGTAAAACCTTGAAACGATACAAATGGTCCAACAAATTATTTTTTCTAACAAGTCTTTGTAGAACAAATTGTGATTTAACAACTCAATCAAGAAAAGTAAGAAATACATTACATTCATTACATACGACAGAAATTTTGATAAGCTTTCAACTTTTCCTCCTAATATATTATTATTGGGTTTAATTCACGTAGGTACTTGGTGTATTTGTGAAAAAACTGTGTTAATGTTTAAAAACTGGGATACGAATAAGTTAATCTAAAATTTAAGCTATTATTTACAGAACAATTACACCTAGGTATAATCTCAATCGTAGTAAAATCATTCTACTTCTCAAAGCCACAAATGCGCGAAATATTGTTAATAAGTAGGTACATTTAAAAATTCCTTTATTATTGACAAATATTGAGATTCAATTAACATTAAATTATTTATTTATTCAATTTATAATTTTCTAAACCACTAAATTCAAAATTAAATATCAATATATTATTTATTATTATTATTCACACTTTACTTATTATAAAGTGGATAAACTGAATTACTTATTTGACTTTAACACAAGTAATTTCTCTATTATTTCTAATAATCTCATAATAAATATAATAAAGGCACTTGTAGCATTGAGAAATATAAATCAACTGCTTAAAATAAATCGCTTTAATATTACAATAATAATATAAAAATATACGTATACGTACGTCTATATTTACAGTGACAAAATTCTTTTAAATTAAAATAATCCGTACTTCTCTAAAATAGTAAACGAATAGCCGTAAGAAGTGAACACTTAGGTAGTAGCGCTAAATAAAGGCTGAAGAGAGAGTTATCACCTAGTTCAGGAACTATTTCAATAAAGGCTAAGCATTAGTAACTTATATAGGTCTTCAAGGAAGTAATGTAAAGTATCTCATTAGAGAAACAGCCCCGGAACTAGGACATCATCTCAAGTGTCCGCTTACAGCTGTTGCATACCTAGATACTACGAGTATTAAGGTATTTTCCTTGTTTCTCAAAACGTCATTCCGTCACAAACGTATAATATTCCCGCGAGAATATTGCACTAATATTATCACAAATTCAAGATCATGCCGAGGAGACAACTTTGTCTTTCACCAATGTACCATGATTGTGTAGACTGTTCACTTTTAATCACCGTTAGTCACTAGAAGGTGTCCTCAGGAAAGTCTTGCTGCTGAGGTCACAGGAGCGGCACGGGGGGTACTCCGGGCACGAGGGGCTCGGGCACCCCTTGCAGGACCCCTTGATGGTAGTGGTGGTGGTGCATCATACCGTTCATCATCTGTTGGTGGTGCAGCATGGTGGCGTGGTGCAGCTGTGCGTGCTGCAGCGACGCGTGGTCTCCCTTCTCCTTCATCACGACCTCTTCACGTTTCTTCACCTGCTTCCTCTCCTTCGCGCGTCTGTTTTGGAACCATATTTTTACCTGCAACAAACATTATATTATAAAATTGCTAGATTAAGTTAATTATAATGAACGGTTTCAATCATTAAAGATACTTTAAAACTCTATCGTAAATGCACAGAAGAAATCATTACTCTTTTTTTATAATTAAGGACATGACAAAATTAAACCAATTAAAGATAAGATTGTCATTCGAGTATCTATTTAAGACGTAAATCCCCATTCATATTGGGTAAGATTCCATTGTGTGCTAGCGAATGTTTTTTCCTTTCTCTCATTAAGTTTACCCAAGTGCTTATAAAATATTATTTTCATGGAATTGAACTTCATAAGCCGTGGTAGCCCAGTTGGTAGAACGCTTGTCTCTCACTTTGAGGTCGCAGGTTCGAATCCTAAACCAATGATTGTCGAATTTGTTTTCGAATTCATGTTTGGATCATAAATGATTATGACGTGCTCAGCAGTGAAGGAAAACATCGTGAGGAAACCCACATTCCCGAGAAATGCATTTTCGGAGGTATGTGACCCAACTTGTATTGGGCTGGGACGCCCTGCGCGGGTTGTAAGGTCAGATAGGCAGTCGCTTCTATAGAAAACCGGACCTGTCAAATCTACAGGTTAGGTAAGCGGACCCTGTGAAAAACAGGATAATGCTAGGGAGATGATGAATTGAACTTCATAATTATCCTACACCGTGAACGTGTAAGATGTATATATGTGCTCATTTAAAAATGTACCTTTATAACACAACGTAAATTCCGTTTACATAGTAAACTTCGCCTATCATCTAAATCCACACTTACGATCACGAAACCTAGGAGAGCATTGTTATGTATCATTGTTCGAATGTGTAGTACAGAGTAGTTGTGTAGTAGTGTGTGTGTGTGTGTGTGTGCAGAGTGTGCGGCAGAGTTTGCCGCTCTAGGATTGGCTTGGACAGCCATGAAAGAAAGTCCCTTCTTCCCCACCGCACTACCAAGCCGCACTACCAGTTGTGCCGGTGCATTTCTTCGAGGCAGTGACGTCATAAATCGTTGAAACAGACGTATAAGGCCAATGAATGAATGATGAATGTGTAAAGCAAGTTGTAAAGTCAAATAAATTACTATCAAAATGATAAAACTTCTCTTACAAGTTATAACAATTAAATAGAACAGAAAAACACATGAAAAACACAACAACAATACCTACACGACCACCCAATAATCCTATTTCGCTAGAGTCCTGAAGCAAAAAATATCGTCTTGATCCGACATATATCTATGTAGATTCCGCTTCTGCATAAACACACTATAAATTATAAAATATCCCACTCCGGTTGATTGAGGGGAGGCCTGTGCCCAGCAGTGGGACGTATTATAGGCTGTTTATGTATGTATGTACAATTAGTTAACCTAGAGAAATACTTAATTAGTAAAATATACTAACACTGCTGACCTACACAACAATTAAAGAAGTGTGATTCTTTCCGTACATTTAACGGGTTGTAGGTACATTTTGAACCATATTTGATACCTAGTTGAAATTTACACAGAATATGCAATATTACATATTTTAACTGCGGATATTATATCAAGTAATAAAAAGAAAAAATACATTAAAATCGGACCTGTCCGTGGCAAATAAGAAGTTAGTTAGGAAGCTCCGACTTTATTGACTCCACTGAAGATCAGCGCATAGAGGGAAATCCGTACACCGCGTGTGTGAATTGGAAACTCATAATTCCACTATTTTTAGGAATTATTCATTCTAATAATTATGAATTACCTAATGAGTACTCTATTTTAGGCTATTATTAAATAAATGCATTCAGTTACCTGTCTCTCGGACAACCCGAGGCTCGCAGCCAACTCGGCCTTGCGTCTGATGGTGATGTACCTGCTGTAGTGGAACTCCTTCTCCAGCTCCAGTCGCTGGTGGTCGCTGTATACCACCCGGTACTTATCCTTCGTCCGCGTTTTACCTACAACAATTGGAAAACACTTATAAAATTTCATGTCGTCAGATTCCGCTATGTTTCAACGAAGCGACGTAGCTGGTCCCTGCTACTTCTTACTAAAGTACTTAATTACGTAGTCGTCACATGAGTTATGTACTTTAGTGGACTAGTAATTAAGTAAGTACCCTGACACCAGTTTTATACGAAAGAAGAGTGTCGTTAGAAAAGGAAACCTATATGTTACCACACCACGTGATTATATTTTTTTATGGAAATGCGATTACCTCGCAGATGGCTAAGTTATAGGTGTTGATTTCTCAAATTGCATAACTTAAAATGTCTATACACCTACGCGACTCCTCTGAAGACGCTAAAATGGCTCTAGCCGCCAAAATACAAAATACAAATACAAAAACTCTTTATTGCACTTGAATCACATTAAAAATACATTAGTATTATAATTAAATTGGTAGTACAACAGGCGGCCTTATTGCTAAGGTAGCAATCTCTTCCAGGCAACCTTTAGGTATAGGATATTATGAATTTAATGAAAAATGTAGCGGGATAGACAGTGCAAAAAAATAAAAGTCCAAAGTCCAAAGTCGTATATCATGTTGAAACATCTAAAAGTTAAGAATGGAAACCTTTAGTGCGAGTTTTATTCGACGGTCGGTCGTTTGGAGGGCCGTTTATATAGTCGTAACGAGAAGCAGTGTATAGTAGGAAGAGAGGAGAGGGGCGGATTCCCGAGGGCTCGATAAGGTTAAGCCAGGCGGCGGGAACAGAGGCGCCGCCGTCGCGAGCGCTTACACCAGGGATAAGCGAGACCACACCGCGCGATCTCACACTGTTTTCCCATCTAAGGTTTTTCCGATTCAACTTTTAATTCTTTTACAGAAATAGGTAAGTTGAATTTAACGTTTTTCTTTTTCTGATTAAAAAAAGAAACGTAGAATGCACAACGTTTTTCGATGTATACTGTACCTACTTCAGTATTGAGAATAAACTACGGAAAATGGTTTAAAATCATACCTATTTATTTTCGGCAAAATCGGTTCAGGTTTATAACGCAAGGAAACGATCACGTATTCCATATACCTACCTACTTCATAATACATTTATGTCAATTTAAACAATTATAAAGATAAATTTAAAAGCAACTCGTTTAACAAACGTACCTAGATTAACCGTAACAAAATGTTATCAGGGGAAATTCTCTAGATTTCAGCCGTCACGTCGAAAATAGTAATTTTTGTTTACAATTTTTTATCTGTCTTTAGATTTGTCAACGTGTAAAACGACTGAGATAGGTACGTAGATCTGTGTACATTGCACTAAGACAGAGGTGTCTCGTTGTGTACTTAGAGTGTGTAAATATTCCTTATCTCGCTATTAAGAACTTCATAAATTATGTTTGTCACATGCGACACAATCCGAGTGGTGTACCTACTTTGTTACGTTACGTAATCATTTGTACGGATTACAAAATATTTTGAAATGCTGCTGAAATATTTGGAAAATTACATTACGCTAGGTAGGACCTAGATAGGTAGGTACTTATTGAAAAGTCTGTGATTATTATAGAACAGTTTCTTTCGTTAAAATACGTCTGATATCTATAGACTTTACTTCATGTAAATTCAGTACAAATAGTAAGATTTAACACGTTCACTGTGTATGAACCACATATCACATATGAGACAATAAATTTGAAACTCGTACGTGCATGTCCCATATGTGGGGCCAATTTTTTCTGGCCATAGTGTGCCTATGTACATTCCAATGTGTTTATCGAAAAATAAAATTGCACATGAGGGGTTGATATCGAAATTTTCAGTTACACAGAGAACATTCTAAATAATAATATTAACTTAAAAGAAATAAAACGAATATACTTAACTATCAGTGGTTATATGCTAACATATTTTAAGCACCTTTCATAACGAGAAGTTTGTAGTACTTTTAAATATCTAGTATAGGTATTTTTTTTACGTGTATTATTGTAGATTTACCGCAGATGGCGTTAACTACTTGGCAGGCGATAAGTATAGGTAATATGTTTTGTATCACAAGATATGATATGAAACACTGTATCATAGATACACCGTGAGTACAACATTCTCAGGCTATATTATAGCTAACCACTAGGGGTCAAATGTCAACACGGTGACATGTTTGCTAACACGTCTTCGAAAACGTCTACACTATAGATAAACTCTTTGGAGTGCTCGAATGACAGAAAATTATAACTTAAATAAATTTCCTGTTAGAAGAGCAAACAAAAGAAGAAGTGGTAAGACAAACAAATGTGGTGTATCTATAGGCGATGCTGCGTTTGATAGTAGGCGTTAATTTGAAGGTAAATAGCGGCCAACGGCGGCGCGCGGGCGGGCGAATTAAATGACGAAAATGAGGTTTATTATCTATATGTAGTGGGAATTTATTACAAAAAATAGAGGTTGTTTGCGGCGGGCAAACAGCGCGGGCGGGCGCGGCGCGGCGGACTGTGTTTAGTCAGTTATCATGCACAAATAGCTGGCCGGGTGATAACCAGGATGACAGCCCTGGAGACACCTCCTCACACTCAACCCTCAAACCGGTCCCCGTCGACCTGACCTACCTCTCACGCTATCATACACGTCATTCCTAATTTCCTACACTCTACTTCAATCGTTTATTACTTAACACTCCGTCAAACTTTATTATCCTATAAAATTTATTACTCAATTACCTATTCTATTGACAAATTTGTAAAAAGACGTATTTCAACAAACGAAAAACTCAAATAAGTACTCAAACAACGTAAACATAAACATTTACTTAGTGGTGTAGTTCAGTTAATAAATCACTTCAGTGTTATAATAACAAATAGGAGTGCTTAAGTACTATAAAGATATCTACTAGTTAAAGTTAGGTCATAACGTGTAACAATTATTGTTACAATATAATAATTACGATAACGCCGTTCATTCATTAAATACATGAAGATATGAGATTCATAGTCCGAATATTATAATGCGTGGATGAACGAAATGATGAGGGAGCAGGGCGTGATAACCACTCCACGATTACATGATTACACGTGTATCGCGCGTATCGAACACAAATATTGCTTGTTAAATATTATTGGACAGGAATTGTAAATGGAAAACAATTAATCGGCTGGTTATCGGTTATGTCGCGGCTTTGTCGGCCTGCCGAAATCCCGCTTTCAGTAAAGCGCGATTATCGCGAGTCCGCCGCGATAGCGGCACCTTTGAACGTGTTGACTCAAGCGGTCGTATCGCCCGGTTACCTTCTTGTAAGCGCTTGTAATGCGTTTTTGATGGACGAGGGAGCGGTCGATATCACCATCACGATAAACATTTCCGATAACACTTGCGATATCCATTCAACAAGGAGTTGATCTTGTTTTTGACATCCATCAGCCACTGTAGTTGAGATTTAGAGATAAAAGTATCGTGAAGCAAAACAATGCAAAATTATTGTGGAATTTGGTAGGGTATTGTGGCATAAAGTTATTGGCGAAGGGTCCCAGAGGCGGGCGGGACTGGCGGGGACTGTAGGCGGTCGTAAAGGCGCGGGTTATGTGCAACTTTACGTCTACTTAGGGCTCCAGCCGAAGGCCGCGGCCGCTCGCTCCGCTTACCCAAATGACGCGTTTGCTCACTCTATTATCCGATCATAAACATTATTAGTAATACACACAATAGCCTCTCCATTTCCATTGCACAAAGTAAAAGTGATAACTGCAAATTCACATGCCACAGAATAATATTACTTTTATGTTACCGCAACACTTAGTACTTAATATAATAATGCAGACTCTTGAAGTGGCACGAGTTTCCAACAAGCAATCAATCATTGTGTATCATAAATTAATATCGCTATTAGTGCAAACATTATGCGAAACGAGGCTACTCCAACAGCAGTGATCGATGCGGGCGTAAATGTCATTCTTACTGATACACGACAATAATACAGTAACCTTCACGACATGACGCCAGAAAGAAAGTCAACGACTGACAGATACAACAGAACAAGACTGATGCATCTTTACGCTAATTAAGATGTCAACAATAACAAACAAATCCGCCTTCTGTTCGCTTCTGAATTTTTTGCGAGACTCCCCGGTGCGCGGCCACCGCTCCCATAAGTAAGAACTTTCAACACTTTTTCTATTCATAAAGAGCCATTTTAAAAGGCGTTGATTGAAAGACTATCCATCTTGCTGAGCGTGAAATGCGTCGACACTAATCCCCCTGTTGTGACGTCCGATTGGTGAATGTAGACAAATAGAGATTTATTTCCCCGAACGTCCCCGACTTGTGCAAACAACCAAGTTAAATAAGGAAAGGTTTTGTACACACAAGCCGGTTGGGTTAGGTACAATGTAGATACCACACAATACGTGTAAACATGGAGAATTGAGATAAGTAACTATGCTCAGATAGTTTGGTTGTTAGATAAATTATGACTGTAAATGATTGTCAATACGTACTAAAACAGTTGTAATATTAACGTTATAAAACTAAGTATTTACCTATTAGTATATTATATCACGCCTTAAAGATTTCTGAAGAAAACGTAGTCCATTCTCAAAATATGTATAAAGTTTGCACAATTTCTGGAGTAGCCGCAGTGGCATCTTGGTGCAACTTGAAACTGTACAATCACAGTGGCACAAGTAAGTTGGCAAAGATTTAACTTGTTCGGGAGGTCCCGGGGGCGCCGTTGGCGGTGATTGTCGCCGGGGGTCCTCCCGGGCGTCCACCCCCCCTTTCTCCCTTCCCGCTCGTGGAATGCCCTGAATTAATTGCCCACACCATGCACTCGCTCCCTAGACACGCGTTAACGGGGAATCGTTGTGCAGAACGCAAAATAACATCTAATGTTATGCTCGATGATAATTGCGGCTTGACACAACGAGTCGCGAGGGTGCCTTGTAAGTGTTTGTTATTGAGGGGCCTGTTGTGACGGTTACAACTCATTTGTCCGTTGTCAACATTTTTAAAAGAGTGTTAATAAGAAAGAACGGCGATTTTTATTTTATTCATCGTATCATAGATAGTAGGGGTGGGTGGGTACAGGTTTACTAAATATTATATTTAGTTAGGTATTATTATTAATACAGGATATTTATAAACCAAAATATTTTCGTTTAATCTAGATTATACACATCTCCGTGGTCTAGTGGTTCGGGCGTTGGGCACATGGTCCTGGTTTCGATTCCCAATGAGGACATATTCAAAATCACTTTATGTTTGGTTAGGACTCTTAGGATTGTCCTAAAAATTGAGATGATTCCGTGCTTCGGAAAGCACGATGAGTTAGTCGTAGTCATAAAACACCTCCACAAAACAGCTATCACACACAATATAAATTTAAATGAAAAAACGAATAGGAAGTATTAAAGCCGCATATACCTACCGAGCTAAATACTTAAGCAAAAACTTTGCGCAACATTCAGCCTCCAAAACAAAAAAAAATGGAAAAAGAAAGATAGCTCGTCCCAACGAATGTCGAACTGAAGCCGGCGGTCGTCCTCTTTTTTGTCCATTATAAAAAAAAGCATTTAGAGCCCGCCTTCATAGATAATATAATATACCTGCATGGACGAAAGACGGACAGACTTATCTTACGAATAGATCATGAGACTGCCCACTATGAGATGACATGTGTTGTATCTATGAGTAAGTAAGTACATCACCGTCATGATTATTAGAAATTTTATTACTTTCTTTCAATTTGCCAAACAAGTTACCCAATGCCATATGGTTCTAAAGTTATTTTTTTTGACTCGCATAAGCGTAGTAACTGTATATCAATCAATGATGAAGGTAAATAATAAAACAAAATATATATTTTACAAAAACGAGTTGCTGTTCGTTAGTCTTGCTAAAATTCGAGAACGGCTCAATCGAATTGACTTATAGGTTTGAAATATTCGTAGAAGTCCAGGGAATCCTAAAACGGTGATACAAGTATGGAAAAGCGTGATACGGAATTTACCGGGTCATCTGTTACGTATATATACGCAATACAATAACCCAAAAAAAGAACGATTATAAATAGAACAATAAGACTGAAATATAGGAGGCCTTATTGTTAAATAGCAGTTTCATCCAGGCTACCTTAAGAGGAAACAAGGTGTAGGTATTATAATTAACTCGTGACTGCTTAAAATCATCAAAGCAAAGAGTATTTTCCATTCGGCCAAGAACTGAATGCCTTCCGAGGCAAAACAATAAATCACGTCAAAAAAGGTCCCAAAGAATTGCGAACATCCTTTTTTTGAAGTCGGTTAATAAAGCAGAATTTCCGCATATAACGCCGCATGATCATGCGGATGTAATAGTACTAATAGTACACTATCTACACGGAACCGTTGATTATATACCTATCTACCGGTATAATCAATGCACGGAACATAGATTGATCCCATAGATTGGGATATATTATCCACATAGTTTTGTTTATGTGCGATAAAAAATATATAGTGGCATTCCCTAGTGAAACTTACCTCAGATTTAGTGTTCTGCCTAAAAAGTCTGTTATATTTATTCAATCAATCACAAAAATTTTCTAATTAATTAAATCGTTTCCAGTAATGCTAATTTCTTTTAAAGATTTTAACTGTGATACAGGTACCTACATTGCAGATCCAGAACGGTGTGATATTTCATTTCAAATAGGCTTTATGCTTTTGTAATAGTTAACATTCCTAGGGATTATATTTTTGACCACCGAGATAATCATTACTGAATATGTTTTTGAAATGTAGAATCAAAATGAAGTACTTAACATTGACAACCATACTTTTATATACTTACTAATAGTAGATATGTACATATTTATTGTCTTACAGGTAAAACCGCGAAAGCGCCATTTTCAAAAATTGCATTCTGATGTGATTTTCTTCATAAAACCTCTAATTCTTTCAATTAATTGAATTGAAATTCAATCTTTATTCAAAAATCACATTCGAATGCAATTTTTAAAAAGGTGGTTAACTGGGTACGCGATTTTCATTACAAGGAGACTATATGTGTCAGAAGAGGCGACATTCACTAGGTGTTTTCATCCGGTTCGCTGACTTATTAAGGAATCATATTCGACTATCGAAAGGCGCTTGTGTGTTTCAAGCAAGTGTATTTACCTATTATTAAAAAAGCTGATGTGTATCGCGGCTGTAAAGAATCGTTGTTTGAGTCACTATACACACAAGTAAGTTTTAATTAGGCATTGATGCTAATTCCTGTAGACACCACCAAATTTTATTTTAGGTTATACCTGTCATTTTCTTAACCGCCGAAGAGGAAAGGGACGGATAATCGACTGGCATCAATGGACAAATACAACCCACACCCATAATATCCATCGTGGTCGGCAGAGTTACAACTGTTACAAGTACAAGATCACAAGGCAACTTGCAGCCAGTACATGCACCTCTAATAGGGATAAATAATTAGGTAGTTTCCTAGGCCAAAGATAAATTATAAAATTTTGATTACTAAATAAAGACAGACCGCTTAAAACTATTATAATTCATTAATTATGGTTGTAAAACCTAATTAGACGTAATAAATAATTTAATATCCTACTTTTTGGATTAAGTTCAAATGCAATAAACCACGAACAGGCACACGTAATCAGTATTTATTGAACCCGTGCGAAATAATAAGATCTAGCATAAATGTAAAAATGTAAAAATAGTACCCAATAAAATGGTTTAATTTTTTTCAGAAGTGTGTGCTCTTTTACAAAACACAGGCCGACTTTTTCGAAAAAATATTTTTAAAAGCCATAAAAAAATAAAACAATAATAATTTATTATTTGTACTTAATGGCGTTTCACGTTAGTTTTTCAGAAGAAACTGCCAGTTTATAATTCATAATTAAAATTATATAAAATCTTTTTACACTGGTTAATTATCATTAATGTTGTTATTTTTATAGTGGTTTGGTTTCTTTGGTCCTTGGCCTTGTTTAATCAACAGCTCAGAACAATAACTAAAGCATAGAAGGAAGGCTAAAATAAGAATTCAGAAACTATAAACCGGCTCTCTTCTAGCTTACGACACAAACTATGAGTGAGAAAAGGACAAATGATTCGCTCTTTGCTTCATTTTTTCCGAGGTTGTCACAACATGAAATGTCATTTGGACCTATTGGACTCATTTTAACTCGGCCAAATACATAGTAACATACATAAGAAGATTTTACTTATATTTACCGAACTATTTGACACGGTCGCGTGAACTTTGTTTACGAGTGTCTTGTGTTCAGATTGTTTTAAGTGATAATTTAACAATATTTTTCCAAATAAATGGAAAGAAACTTTTATTTATATCAAATAATTGAGTGTCTCGACTCTGTGACATTATGTATTGTGTGGTATGGGGCTGCAGCTCACATTCAGGAAGAAAAGAAAATAGCCAACAACTTCTGTCGTTTCATCGGTAAGTTTTTTGTAATTTTCTAGTGAAATGTGAACTGCTGAACAATTTTAGGAAAGTAATATGTTTTGCTGAATAGATTTGTAGCATAAAATATTTGAGATATCCATTATATTATACGTTTCATCGATGAATACGAAATTGATTTGAGGTTATGTTGATTGTCCATAGTGATGTACTAAAATTATCGATACTTTTAATTTTTAGATTTCCTGTAGACGATAACAAAGAGAAAGAATGGATAATTCGCATTAATAGACGAAATTGGATTCCAAATACATACATACATTGGCCTTATATGTCTGTTTCAGACGATTTATGACGTCATTGCCTCGAAGAAATGCACTTTCTTTCTTTTTATTCCAAATAAGTACAGCCGTATTTGCTCGAAACATTTTACTGCGGATTCATTTATGTGTGTTCCTAATTCGAAGTGAAGACGTCTTCGAGACGATGCTATTCCTACATTGAACATTATAGATCAGACAGATGAAATGGTAATTACGGCCGAGCACCACACACCCGAAGTCTCGACGGCAAAAGGGACAAAATTGTGGGTCCGTGTTAAATTCCCATATTTCGCCAGTTTTTGGGTAGCGGCCCACTCGGCAGCCGGCCCTGCAAGCGCAGATCGCGTCCCACAATAAAGCACGCCCCCTCTCCTAGGGTATGAGCGTGAGCCCATCGGGCCTTTTACCGTCTGTGCGGGTTAGACCCGGCGGTTCCAATTTGCACGGCACGTCGATCAACACCAGTGCACGGCGGATGACATCATAAATAAATTCGAATATTACAAAAACTTACCGATGAAACGATAACAGTTGGCTATTTTATTTCCTTCCTGAATGTGAGCTGCAGCTCCAAACTAATATAAACCAGACAATATAATCCAAAAATGGTTAGATACTTACCTATCAGAGACAGAGTCTCCTTTCATCAAGAAGAAGATAATTGCGTCCTACAAAAATAAATGTTGTAAAAAAATTTATCGACATTAATTGTAAGTAAATTTAATTTTATCGACATATACTAAAGTGAAACCCAACACTAGGCAATGAAAAACTTGTGACAACCTACGAAATTACGAAACAATTTTTGTATATGCGTCTTTGTCTAACATTACGCCGGTTCCGTAAGATAAAGTAGAGCAGAATTATAGAGTTCTGTTGCTATTTTAGCCTTCCTTCTATGCTTTAGTTATTGTTCTGAGATCAACAGGGTCCAAAAATCTTTGTTCTCTGTTGACACGAAGAAACTCTGTACAAAAATATAGTGAATTAGGTATATTCTCTTTGATTACAATAGAAACAAGGTGTGAAGAAAATGTATAATGGTTTTTTGCATTAAATGCAGTAATTAATGATGGATGGATGCATGCTCGAAAACTACATGAAAGTTAAGATTTTTCATTTGGTGCAGAAAGTAGAATATACTTCTAGAACAGTTACTTCTCCAACGTGCTCAATTTTGATTTATGTGAACAAACGAATAGGTAATGGTATCTAATTTTAATTAGGTACTGGTTGGTTGGTTGTTTTGTACTGTAATGCTGTCTATTGTGAGGTTGTAAGTAAATAAATCAAAATATAGGTATTATTTCGCTAAGCACAGACAGACTCGTAACGTAACGTTGTTAGGTTAGTTACCACTGGTTATATACTTCTACCCTAACCAATGGCCGAATCATCGAAATTGACATTCCAATAGCTTGACGAAATGAAAATTGAGCATCTAAAACGCGCATGCGCGGTTCACTTGTAGACGTTCGCCGCTTAATAACTTTATCATGGTATTAAGCAGACATTTAAAATAACACTTTCAAGTAGCGATGGGTCGTTATCGGTTTTTGAGATAACGTAACGTAAGCGTTATGTGATTTCCAATAACTAGTTTCTTAACTAGTGATTTTTATAACTAGTTATTTTCACAACGTTCTGAAGCAAACGTGATAATTGTAACGTAAAATCGTTTGGTTAGGTAGCAGTATAACTTAATTCTTCTTCACGCACACGTAGGTATTGTAAAACCAGTGATTTTGCGTGAGTAGTGAAAGTAGCCAAACATCGACGCTATGCCTTAAACATAAGAGTGAATTCGATTTAACTTTATGGCGTTGTGATTAAAAGAGTTATTGAAGACTGATGCCTATTTCGATCGTTTAAATGGCGTTATGAATATCACTAGTTTTTGTTGTAGTGGAAAACGAGTGATCACTGTTCGAGCTCGTAACTGCATATATAACCAGTTATGGTTAATAACGCCCATCGCTACTTTCAAGATCTAACAAAAGGATAATGGATACCGAGGAAAGGAATACCGAGAATCGGTCATAGGACTATGATTGGCGGGTTATGCTTGTGTGTTCACGACTATATTCCCGATCGGGCTAGTCAGAGGTACCTACATCCATCGCAAGATGAACTTAGTATCCACGCTTCACAAAGCTTTTTATTAATCAAAGTGATAGGTGGAGAACCGTATATTATAAAGTCAATGATTATAGTTAATATGAGTTTAGCTTGCTATAGATAGTTCATAATATTTAACACTAGCAATATTATTCAGTGTTTCTCAAGACAGACAGACATATAGGTATATTAAATAATTACTAGTTTTGTTGATCACAAATCATAATGCAACATTTAATAAATTATTTATTAACAAACTGTCTATTGATAGGGAACCTATATGCATAACCCCCATCACGGAAGGTTTTCTTGTAAAGATTGAATTGTGCAGTTTTTAAAATTAACTTATTAGCATATTTGATATTATTTTGTTATATATCGTGAGCAATGTATTTCAAAGGTACCTATGTGGTCTAACCTATTATTGGGCTGGATTTCCCTTCGCGAGTTGGAAGGTCAGATAGGCAGTCGCTTCGGTAAAAAACCGGACCTGTCAGATCTTCAGGTTAGGTAAGCGGGCCCCGTGAAAAACGGGACAACGCTAGGGAGATGATGACGATATCGTGATTTATATAACATATTCAAATGCAAATGCTTGAATATGTATGCACCAACCATGAATCCTTTCATCATCCTCTAGCGATTCAAGCTCCTTCTTTTGTATCTTGTTATTTTGTTTTGATACAATATAATTGTTACATTCTATAACTTATTATTAATTACTATACTTAAGTATTCATTAATTATTAAAATATGTCAAAAAACAAGCTTTTGTAGGTTATCAGTTACTATATTTCAAAAAGGAAGTTATAGAATTTGATCTGTAAAATATAGGTTATAATAACATTTTTAGTACACAAGATACACTTTCGAATTAATATAACATGTTATTAATGTATAGTTTAATAGTTACAAAAAAATAGATAAAATTATTTGTAAAATGATATTATTATATTTTAAATCTCTTAACTCATAGCTTTCAAAGTGTAGTAGGTACTTAGTTTTGCAGGCCAGTGAACGTTTTAATATATTGTTTTATTATGTAAGTACGTAATATACGACATATTGTTTTTAATTCGTTATTATGATGTTTAATTAGTTTAAAATTTTATTAACTGTCAATATAACAAAAAGATTAACTTTTATGTGTATTTCGATTGTGAATAAGCATAAAAAAATATGGATGCAAATCGCAGACATAGGTAGCACATGCGAACAATTTACGGACCCGTATCATGAATAGGTATTTCATTTAAATGTTATTATAATTTAACTAACTTCTTATACCTACTTAGTTTTTATATCCTACGACCACCTACCTACTTGACTATGTACGTAGTGGATAAATAAAACTAAAAATTTATATTTATTGATGTGGTCTAACTAAAGGTACGTGCTAATCAAGAGGGTGTAATCAGAACCCAAAGAACAGGCTTTCCCGACGGGATATAATATTTAATATAAAATAAGGTCTAGGAAACAAAAAAGAAAAGATTCTATAAAACTTATATTACGGACCATGGATCCTTTTTCCTTTATAAACGTAGGTAATTTAATCTTTTATTAAATATAATTGTAATATTGAGTATATAATAATACATATGTATATTATATACAAATGTATATATTGTTTCTTTATTTAAAAAAGTGATTATTAGCCCAGTTAGTTAATTGAGCTTATTGCAATCAACCTTCTATAATGCAATACTTTGTAAGTACTATATTTTTCTGTATGTATTCATGAGTAGCTGATAGATAACTATTTTTTATTAATAATTGGTCTTTGTATTTTTTTTTGAATTGGCAATTGTGTATTTATACATTTTAATTGGCTTTAGTAAATGTAGTAAGTAAATAGAACTAAAGTGTCAATTTTTTTTGGCTCGTTCGTTATAATATTATCATTTTGAATGCAAACTTCTAAATTATATCAATGAAAGCAACTCTGTATTAATTAATTAATAATAATTAGGAAGGTATTAAAACCATAAACTTAGTTTATGATATCAAAGTTTATAGCCTATAATTTATATGCAAATATAAACAGGATTAGTAATAAAAATAAGTATCTACCTACTTAATAGGTACTAAGTTGTTCTAAAGTTTTAAGCGACGGCAAGAGCATCTTACAGACTAGTGAAGTCAGTATTTTTTTTTTATATACAATAATCTTGGTTTTTTTTCTGTCATAACGACCAATTACTCAATATCTAACAAAAACATTCAATTCATCTATGAAAAAAGTGTTGTTGTAAATGGTTTGGTTATAGTTTGTAGGCCTAACTTTGCAAACGCGTGTTTATGCTCTTGACCTGTGATCTACCTACCATAACAATACAAAGCAAACAAATATTGTCATAGATGCAGAGAAACTCATTTTCTTCTTTTTTTTATAATTACCTAAGAATGCTGAATAAAACAGCTTTTTTTCGGGATAAGAATTTGATTTAGCTGAAGCCATAATATGAGCAAAAAGTGACTGGTAGTTTATTTCTTCGATTTTGGTTTAATTCTGACTGTGTTCTTCCCTGTAAAGTGTCACGAGCGCGATGTATAAAATGATAATTGATGAGTGTAAGTATAGATAGAAAAAGAAAGTAAGAAACCTGGATTTGGCTGTGTCTGGTAGTTGGGTTTCTTCATCCATTCGTAGGGCGAGCGCGGCGGCGCCGGCGGCTGCGAGGGCCGAGCGCCCGGAGAGCCCTCGCCCGGGCTGGCCAGGTCACCGCGCGCCGGCGACGGCATCTCGCCCACCTCGCGCTCCCCGGGCTCCCGCTTCGGGAAGTGATGGGGCTCCGGCGCCCATTCCGCGCCGGCCGGCGGCCCGTTCCAACACCACTGCTGCTCCTCAAAGTTCTGATGCTGCCAGCCGTACCAGCCACCTGCACCGTACTGCCCGCCCTTGCCTTGGTACATGGCGAGCGGGTTAACGTAATTCACCATGCTTCGATCACTGTCCGAGCATCGCACATTCACTCGGTGTCACTGCACCCCGGAGCGCTCGGAACTCGTAGCGCCGCGCGGCAGGTATGGTCGCGACTGGAGCGGCGGCGGCGGCGGCGGCGCAGGCGGGCCACGCGTGGGGCGGACGCTCGCTGCGCCAATGAGCGCGCCGCCCGCGGGCTCCGCCCCGCGCCCCACGGTACCTTCATGCCCGCACTATCGCTTAATTTGCCTAATTACAACAAAAATAATCAACTGCCTTAATGAAGACTCACTTTAAATACGTTTTTACGTGTAGATAAATTATCTTTTGTCTATGTGAAGTTACTAAAAAAAATAATTAAACAATGTACCTAATTGCAATTTCTTAAACATATTTGCATTAATTAAATTATACAATTCAGTTGCGTGTTTTTTACACTAAGTACTTAGGTAAGTACCTAATGCTTATCTAAATAATAAATAAATACACAGGTAAGTCTGGTATAAAAAAATCACGAAAACAAATAGGCACCTACCTATGTATCCTGTCAAATAGGGAACAAATATCAATACACATTAATATATTTATAAGTATTATGTTATTAAATGAGGGACTTTCCAGGCTCAATATAGATGGCGCTGTACACATTTTCTTTCATTTAACCTTCTAATTACATGGATAACAGACAAATTATATTTTAGAATACGTAATTATGTACTTACCCAAGTAATGTGTTAATAGGTAATTATCACGTTGAAGGTGCACAACGCCATCTATAGATATTGTTTTTGGTTAACGATAGCCTGGAAAGTCCCTCATTGTGAATATGAATATGGAATTTAAATTATATTTAGGTACTATTACTGAATCATTACCTTATATGTAATTTTATGTTTAAATTGTTTATATGTACCTAATTATTATCTATATTAATATATACCTATTCATATTTGTTATTATTCTTATTATATTAAATTTAGTAGGTATATTGTACGTAAACTACCTAATGCGCCTATTTATTTATTCGTATTGAAGTACTTACATTTATGCACTTATTCCAAGTACCTTACATATTTGTATTTCAAAACCGTTTTTATGGTGTATCTAACTGGTATTTAAATCTTAATATCTGACGGATAAAATTGTAAAAGTTATTACAATTTAAAGTACTTAATTATCGTTATTAAATTAACAAAAAATATTAAATTAATAATTATTACAAAAATTATAATCGTTATTAAATTATTAAAAATAACAAAACCGTGTTGTTAAACTTGTTGAGGAGATTGTGGCTGGCACTTACACCCGTATTTTATTAAGATATTAACTCCAACCTTCCTCGAATTCAGCTCAAAATCGGTATTCTTTGACGGGGCGCCTCAAGCTAACCCTACTTAATCCATGACGTCATTCATTTCGTATTTATTTTGTTTGCAGTGTAATATGGTCGACTCCAGCATAGAATAAGTAATAAATAAATACACAGGTATGTCTGCTAAAAACAAATAACGAAAAGAAATGGGCACCTACGTAGGTAGGTATCCTGTCAAATAAGTAGGTAACAAATATTAATATATAAGTATTATGTTATTATACCTACCTAATTGATAGCGTAAGGAGGGATTCTCTTTAGTCATAAGTCATAATCATAACAAGTTTCGAATTGGTAGACCAGGTAGTGTAGAACATTACTTAAACTAAAATAGAATTGTTAAGATTTTTCATATCAATGTAGGTTTCAATATTGTTATATATTTTATGTCTACTTACAGCAGTCTACACTAATACTTTTTAAGCCAGTAAAATTTTATATTAGTACCTACTTAGACAACTTGTTTTCAAAACTTTTTTTAATCGATTAGTAAAAATATCGCACTAAGTATAATAATATTCGAGCTGTATAAATAATGTCTAGTGTTATCGGGCAAAGTGATTAATTACCATCTAAACTTAATTATTCATAACATTGCCCTGTCATTATTATATTGCTAACGGCCTCTGTAGTCCCGGATTCGAATCACGGTGGGGACACATCACGAAAATCACGTTGTGATCCCTAGTTGAGTTATGATATTACGGGCTCATCATCATCAATTTAAAAGCCACGCTCTTGTCGGTGCAGCATTTTCCATGCTACTTTTTTAGGAAAAAATAGGGCAGTGGTTTCCCTCTTGCCTTCCGCCCCGCAGTACTCTGACTGACGCAAGTGGGATGACGCCCAGAGTGGTCTATTACAAAGCCATACTAGGATACCTGCGATAGGATATATTACGGGCTAATCACCTGATTATCCAAAAGTAACATGATCCGTGCTTTAGAAGGCATGTTAAGCCGTTGGTCCCGGTTACTAAGCACTGATATAAGTACTTACTTAGGTACCTCTGACCTCTGACTACCCCAATTGGAATATAGTCGTGAGCGTATCTGTAGAATGCGTTATCTTCCCGAGCATACATTTAATCGTAAAGAACGACCGACCCAACAGGGAGGTGTCCTTTCTAGGTTGATAAAATGTGACTATTATAATATGGGCTATGCGCTGATCATCCATCAGCATACGATTCGTCGTCTCCATCCTAGGATTTTGTACTAACAGTAGTGTGTAGCCTTTTAACCCCCCTGTATCCTTCTCTCCAGTTTTGTATGTGTCTACGTACAATAAGGTGCAAAAGTCCAATCAGTTTCTTGCAAAGTAATAAATTAACTGGTTGCACTTAAAACCTCCTGGTTACATGTCGTTTCTGTATTAGACCAAAAACACCTACAAAAACATAAATTTTATAATTATGACAACTAATGATTCATAATTTCACCACTGTTTACAAATAATTCGCTGGGCTCAGTGACTGCACTTTTGCTCTTTGATTGTACATGACAGTTTATCATGAATTAGCGAGTCTACCGGGTTTCGCCTGGATTCAAAGACGGGTTTTCACTGTACGAGTAGAGAGAAGTGGGTAGGGGTGTGTCGGGTCGAGAGTACTCGTTTAGTGAAAACCAGGTTTTGCCTGTGTAGGTACTAGGTACTTACCCTATATTATTTTTGTAGAAATGCCCCATATTATTTGGTTAACTCGAAAGTATATAGGACTGACTTCCTTTTATACTATAACCTACCTAAGGATGATAGATGTCTTGCACCATAGGACTTCGTGTGTAAAGTGACTGCAAGTTGCTTCTGATTAGATACTTGTGGCCTACCCCATCCCGTTAGGGGTTACTGGTGCATGTTTAAGTATGTAGTCTAATGATGATTAATTTATGTTGACACCTTGCACCATGGTATCCATTTTTACTTAAAAACAATATTCGCGTTGATGTCTTTTATATGAGCATGAACAGATAAGGGACATTCTAATTATTGCATGATTTTTTTTTAAATTATATAGTCGTAACGCCGACAGTTCTTTTAAAATCCAAACTCCATTGTGTTACTATTGTGTCTGGAAACCTCGGCTTTACGAGGATATGGTAACAGCTACTATCATTTCATCCTATTTAATACCATCGTCCTATTCTACCCAAAGGTGTCACGAAGCGTAATGTAGGTACCATTCGCAGCGAGCATGATAAGTTACGCCGTGTGCTGAAATCACTAACATCTTATATAACAATTAGACTCACATTCGTTAAAGAGTTTTTCTTAAACAGCGTCCGAACCGTATCGTAATTGTAAATTGTAAATACGTATACTTAAGTACATTAAGTTATGTATAACTACGTCCCCTCAAATTAAGATGTAATGACTGTTCAAATAAAGTGAAATATCTGTTGTATAGTATCGTTACACGCCGTCGCTTGTGACAAGATGCGTCGCAGACACTTTTTTACCGCGCAGACAATTTCCTAGGAGTAAAAAGACGTATAACGTAGCGTTGAACCGTGCCTTCCGAAGCACGGTTCATCTTACTGTCGGACAATCAGGTGATCAGTCAGCCTGTAATGTCTTTATTTATTTATTTATTAACCAAACTAGGGATCACAACGTGATTTTTGTGATTTGTCCCCATCGGGATTCGAACCCGGGGCCTCCGGATCGTGAGACCAACGCTCAACCACTGGACCACAGAGGCCGTTAGTAGTAAAAAGTAGATTAGAAATAATGATTTTGTTGAATACAATGTTAGAATTTTATAGTCTTAAGTTAGCGCAACCCACAACCTCTTTTACCTGATAACCCTGCAAATGCTCCATCGCTGTTACTTTACTGACAACGGCATGGGGTAGACAATGCAGTTCTATAGAGTTCGGCTGTTTTTCTATGTGTGCCAACTTCATTATTTCCATTTTTTTTTATATTTTTCCTCACCTTATGGTTGTCTGGAAGAAATCGCTTTAAGCGATAAGGCCGCCATTTGCCATGTACTTAATTAAGAGACTTTTTGTAATTATTTCTTTTTATTTTGGTGCAATAAAGTGTATTTGTATTGTATTGTATTGTATAATTTTAATTCTATAATTTAACTTTTTATATTACGCAGATTTTGAAGGCGGTTTAATTTTAAAGAATAGGTACTTTTTCTTTTTTAATATAAACTCTAACGTAATAATACGTAATAATATTTTCAGTGTCACCTACACACTGAAAATATTATTACGTCAGTATTACGTAGGTACCTACGATATCAAAACTTGTTTAATGTATCGCACATCTAGTTCTTTAAAGTCAAAGAGCACTTCAACGATTTTTGTTTTGCCATATCTACGTTAATTACTAAGTTAACCCAATTTCAGATTTTTTGACATTTATGACTTTTAAGAACTAGATGTGCGGTATGTCCCACACGCCCGTTTTCCAATTTTCTTTAATTTACGCTCAAATCGTTACTAATGATAAGTAGATACTTCAATGATCTCCAACGACTTCATGTTTCCTTCTAAAATGATAAAGGCTAGCTTCCTTCATACAAAAGACATCAACGAATTGTTATTGTTTCATAATAATTATTTTTTTACCATAACTTTAAAACTATTCATCCGATTTTGATGACACTTGCACTATTCCCTAAGTTGGTCGACACTTAAGCATGTACAATACAAACACTACACGACGAAACTTTTGTGAATTTATGATTTATTCTTGTTTTTAGTTCCTTTTTGACGAAGCCTGTGGTGGATTTAATGCTGTTTTTTTTTTGCTTAAATATATTTAAGAAATGACCAACCCGCAGTGGAGCAGCGTGGTGGAGTATGCTCCATACCCTCTCCGGTTGATTGAGAGGAGGCCTGTGCCCAGCAGTGGGACGTATATAGGCTGTTTATGTTTATGTTATATTTAAGAAATACAAACATACACACATAAAAACTAGCGCCTACTTCCCACTGGAGTAAGCAGACTATGGACTTCCATTTGCTACATAATACACCTGTGAAATTTGACACACGTGTTTAGTACATACATACAGGCGGTCCGTGCTGTATGCATACACGTCAAGTTGACAACCTCCTTATTTTTGAAGTCGGTTAAAAATTATATGCTACGTAAAACGAAGAGTCCCTTGCAAATTTGCCACGTGATGCGCGTAAGCGGGGCGACGACGAAGCGGGGAAACAATAATGTGTCGTTCCCGGTCAATATTGGAGTATTCAATATACAAAGTGTATCTGCCTATTTTCGCTTCGTGCCGGGAAGCCGCTTCATAACTCAAAAGTTTATGCGGACTTTTGAGTTAATTCCTTTGGGGTTCGGAGTAGGAGTCTACTCCGAGGGTGGGGGCTTAGGTTTCATCATCATCACCTTTCATCATTTCATTAATCATCAAGAAAAAAAATACGTCAGACATGGCTGTATGGGCATAGTTCCCTTTGCCTTACCCTTCGGGGAAAACCAAAACAAAAAAAATAAAAATAAAGAGTTTAACGGAAACATTCCCACTTTGGGAGCATTTGCTCCAATATAATAACACTCGCGAATGTCTTCCGACTAACTTAATGCGATCATTAACCACAAAACACCACTTCGTATTAATTATTTAGATTACTCAATGAAGAAAGCAGCTGTCCCGTTCCCGTTTCCCGCCGAAAAGCCGTTAAACTCTTTAATGGTAAGGATACTGGCCGTTTTTTTTCTAAATTGTTCTTGTACTTAATTCTTTCTGCCTAAAGGCTAGGTAATAAAGCTTTTTTTACAAACCTTTTGCGCCACTTTACTGCGGGCAATGTTCCCACTTTGGAAACATTCCCGAGAACGGCACATCACCATTTTGTAAGATTATCTCAAATTGATACATGTAGCGACATCTACTAGCACATGAAGTACACTAAATCTAAAATATAAGGTATGGAAGGACTGATAGGACGTATGACAGTTAATTGACTAATTGTAGACAGTGTGTGGACTGACTGGACGTAACTAAACAGCGAAGCTACGTGCTGAAGAGGAATTTATTTGATATGAGTGATGAGCATTATTATTATTAGTATTATTATGAACAAGCGTCAGCCGCGCGGCAATATAGCTGCTTTTTGAGTATGTTCCCTACTATGCGTAGCATCTCTACTTGGTCTGTGCCTACTCTAAGATCCAGCACCTGTATGACCTGTATGGCATGTGTCGTGTTATACTAAAAATTGTGTCGATATTAATATAACATTAGACGATGAGGCTATGAGCCTTAGGCAAAGCTAAAGCTGGCTAAAGCTCTGCAGCTAAAAGAAAAAAAGACAATTATTGTTTATGGTTGGGAGATTTTTGGCGGGAACGTGATTTGAACGTGATCGACATTATTGCTGTTTTCATTAAATTATTAATAAGAAATGGTGTTTTGTGGTTAATAATCGCAATAAGTTAGTTGAAAAGCATTCGGGTTATTGTATCGGAATATTCAATAAACAAAGTATAAGATACTTAGAAATTAATGCAGACTTTTGTGTTAATTCGTTTGGGGTTCGGAGTAACAGTCTTCACCAAGGGTGGGCTTAGGTTTCATCATTCATCGTCATCACCTTTCATCATTTCATAAAATATCTCAACATTAAAAAAGAACTTAAAACTTGGCTGTACGAGTTTAGTTTCCTTTGCCTGACTTTTCGGGGGGGGGGAAAACCAAAACAAAATATATCTATGGTTGGCTTATGGCGGGCGGTGTTTCGACGCTTCTTTCTTGAGTGTCTGATTCACTCACATTTCGTGTCATTTTAGTGAACAAGCGAGTTGTGTTTTTGTGTTACAAAATGTCTACAGATAATATTGAAAAATTATACCAAAACTATGGCGTGTTAGCGGACGCCAAGGATGATATTTCAAAGGTAACCTTTTTCACTATCACCTCGTATTTCATTAAAAATCTGTTATTTTTAATTGCTTAGGTTATCATAATGTGTTATTTTATTGCAGCACGAGAAAGAGTACAAGGAGATCTTAGCAGCAGTGAAAGGGTCGGACAAGGAAAAACGTTTAGCATCACAATTCATTGCGAAATTCTTCAATAGCTTTCCTAACCTTGCCGAGCAAGCCTTAGAGGCCCAGTTTGATCTCTGCGAGGACGATGACGTAGCTGTAAGTGGTATTTTATCATTTTTATTAAATACCACATGCTAAACACTTTCATATCAAAAACTATTCTTTCCCATCAATCAGTGATTGCATTTTAAATTTGCTAAGTGAATTTATTTTGTTATTTTTGTATAAGTATTTATGGCCTTACATATATATCATAATGAGTAAATGAATGAATAACCCGGGCGAATCAAAAGGTACCTCGCTGGTATGCAATCCGTTTGACGTGCTGTCTACTTAACTGTGACGGGTTATTGACGGATGTAAAATTTTTAGACGGTTGTTTTAGATTTGTGCTTAAAATTGACGTGTGTTCCATTAATTTTATGCTTGTCGATTACCCGTCCCTTTCCTTTTCGGCGGATAAGAAAATGACAGATATAACTTAAAATAAAATTAGATGGTATTTACAGGAATTAGCACCATTAGCACACTAAAAGTTCTAAATCTAACTAACATTTCAGATTCGCAAGCAAGCTATCAAAGACTTGCCTAATCTCTGCAAAGATCATAAGGAACACACTCAAAGGATTGCTGACATCTTGGCGCAACTTCTACAGTCTGACGATGCTACAGAAATCAATGTTGTCACAAACTCCTTGCTTACTATTTTGAAGGCGGATCCCAAGGGAGCACTCACTGGGTTGTTTTCTCAGATTCATCAGAATGTGGACAGTGAGGTGGGAAATGAAGTAGTTAGGGAGCGCTGCATCAAGTTTTTGGCCACTAAAGTCAAGCAACTCGGCAGAGAGGTCATCAATAAGGAAGCTGAGGATTTGATTATTACTGAATGCAAGAAGATTCTGGAGGTTAGTATTTATTTTATTACATTTTTCTTATTAATCTACCACCATTTTGAAATGTCTATGGCTGAGAATGGTTACATGGCATCTCTCATCAAAAGTATTGTAAAGTACCCTATATTTCTATCCCTGCATATCAGTTATCTATGTGCTAGCTTTCTTTAAATAGAGTTTTAATTACTTCTACCTATAATATTATTGTAGATTTTTTGTTACTGATAAACAGCAAAATTTGTCATTTCCATGAAATCATTAAATCATCAATTAGTTAATTACTTTTCAATCCACTTAAGCTAATATTCTGCAAAGTATTAGTAACCCATTTCCATAGCTACAAATATTATTTCTAGGATGTTGTTGCTGGCGAATTTGAACACATCATGGACCTCCTCACCTGGTCACGACTGGGCAAGAACCCGATCGGAAAGAAGGAGCTGGTACAGATTATTGCAGCACTAGCCTTCTCACCAGATGACTGGCACCCAGAAGACCCAGAATATATTGATAGGCTCTTGCAGTGTACTCAGCATGCCCTTCCATTACTTTCTGTAAGTTACCTTATTGATTATGGGAAAGAGCTATATTTTGTTTGGCTTTCGGCAAATTATTTGTCTGCTAGTTTCACAACTCATATAAGCATTTGTGTCTTGCAAACATCTCTTGTCAGTTATTTTATAGAGTAGCTTATTAATAATTTATTTTATCCTCTTCAGCCACAAGTGGATTCAACTCAATTTGTGAATATTTTCTGTGAGTATGTGCTCCCACGCTGGAATGAGATCACAACACCTGAAGGAACAGACCCAAAATTAGAACTTCTCAAGATATTTGCTGAAATAACGGATCATTGTGGACAATTAGAAGATGCACAAAAGAAAATAGATACTGTCTATGATTTAGTCATGGTATGTAAATTATGCCATAGATAAAGATACTGCCTGAATTAAATTAGTATTTAAAAAATAGTAAATATGTTTGTTATTTTTAGATATATTTACCAGAAGCTCCAGTGGAAGAGATTGAAAAGGCAGTTGAAAAAGTTGCTGAAAAGGCTGACGAAAAATCAGAGAGCACAGAGACTAAAACAGAGGAAGCTAAGACAACTCCTTCCCTACAGTTTTCTCATGTAGAATGTGCTCTCTTTGGGTTGCATGCTTTATGCCGCAAGACTCCAGAAGCACTCAGTGCAGACCCAGCCAGACTTAAAGCGCTACGTCTGCGACTTCAATATACTGCGCGTCTTACGCAAGGATATATAAAGAAATTAAAGGAAGTGACACAGGTAATAATTTTATAAACACTATGTGGAATATAATGATAATACACATAGTTTTCTTGAGTAGTAAAATGATAACAATACTTGTGATTTTGACCAAGATGTATTTGTTGCAGGCAAAAAAAGCAGATGAAAACTCAGAAGAAAACAAACTGAAAATTGCAGCACTGAAAACTACATCAAATATTAACACTCTCATTAGAGACATTTTCCGCACACCACCCAGTTTCAAGAGCAAGATACAACTGTCTTTCCAGTCAAAAAAATTTGAAAAAGAGGTATTTATTTATTTAAAAGCTTATTTATATAGTCAATAACATCACCCCTTAAACTTTCATTTTTGAGTAATTAATTACTACACATTACTCAAGTACATTATGTCTCTTGTTTCAGCCTAAACAGAATGAAAAAGTGGAGGACACTGATAAGTCACCAACTCAAAAGCGTCACCGCCCAATTACATTTGATAATGGAGATGAAAAGTCTTCCCCTGTAAAACGAGCTCGTAGTGGCGAAAGAAATATAAAAATGTACACACCACCATCAGGCAAATACAGCTCTAGATTAAATAACACTGGGAGATTCAGTGGGCCAAACCAGAGGGGACGGGGTTATGGGAGACGTGACTTTAGAGGCAATGGAGTGCCATACAGGAGGCGCAGTAACTACTAATACATTATATAAAAATGTAGCATTGCGGCAGTTGGTGCTTTCCACCTAAAACACCTACAACTACTCTTTTAGAAATGATTACCCTAATGCTGCCCAGCTACCCAAAATATGAATTTTTGGATTTTGGGAAGCCAATACAAATTTTGGAAACTGACTCCTTGATGATTAATAACATTGATATTCCTGCAATTTGTCTTCTTTCTAGCACATTCAGCTAGGCATCTCATGACATGCTTTTTTATTAAGGTATTTGTACCTTTTACTTCATGAACTTAATCTGTTATGAGCATTTTTTTCAACCGATAATTTCTATTTCAATTCATTTTCGCGCTATTTATTTTGGTTGACTAGGATGTCTTTTATTTAGCTATATGCAGTTTATCTATCTTTCACCTGGACTTATAGAACCCAAGTAGTAGCAGATGACAACTACGTGTACAGCAATACAACATTGGTTTGTAAATAATTATTTTAGTTATAATTTATGCAGTCTTAACATTTTAGTATATTATTCTGCAGCAAATTACTTAAGAGCATAGAACTACAATATGGAGACCTTCGTAAACTCGTAAGTATAGTTTAGAATTTTAAGTTTTACATTTGTTTCATGCAGGAAAGTTCCGGCCGGTAATTGTACCAAAAGAGTGGCTAAGAGTGACTAGCCATATTACAACAATAGTAAGTAATATTTACTTCTTATTTAAACAGTTACAGCAGAGACAGCAGCGGAGCATTCTGGACAATGATACAACAAAATGGAGTTATTAAATGTTTCAGATGTTTCTTATAGCTTCTTTGTCAGTGCAAGGAAGTAACATCACGTGGATAAATTGGAATGGATATGTGAGGGTCTCATCAATATTAATTAATACACATTCTTATAGTAATACTTGTTTTATTTTATTGCCTTTTAAATTAACTTTTTTAATGTGGGAATGCAGATCTCGCCCAGATACAATGTAAAATCTATTGTGTATCTCAGTAGATGAGATGTTAATGCATAAAACATTGAAACAATATTTATCTCATATTGTCAACAACATTACACATAATGCGATCCAGTTCATAACAAGGGTCTGCATTGGCATTATCATTGGTGTTGCATTCCATCTGATCCAATATTTCAGTAGGTATCTTGAAGTTTGAATCCAACTCATTCTGATCAGGCAAACTTTGTAATGCATTCTGTAATATGTCCTGAACCTTATCCAAATGTTTTTGGAATCTGAAAATAGATACAAAAGTTAAATTATTCTTAAATGAAGTACTTATTGAATTGTTATAAGCAGTGGTGGATTTCTCTTAAGGTGAACTAAACTTGGGGCCATGGCAACCAGATATTAGGAGTGGCTAATTGTGGGAAAAATATACTGAGGCAAACATGGAATGACACTGAATCCTAATACCAACATATAGTATTATTCTTTATACCAATGAATACATTAGGCACATTGTAAAAGTCTCATAGCCAGCACTGGCGAAAGGGTTCACTCAAGGTTGTCGTAAATAGCCAAAGGCAGCCATGATGGCAAATCTGCCTCAGGTTATGAGCCAGTCATTTATAGCGCTTCAAGCTCACATAACAATGTTACACTTTATATAATCAACATAAGTACATTTGAGATAAAAGTATCAAAATATTACCTCATGGCAGTCTCAACTCTCTGTCTTTTTTGCAGCTCCATCATAACTCGCAATGTCTCTCTGGCTTGATGAGGCCTAAACTCATTGAGAAGGTGGTGAATATGGATGAATAACAAACTGAGATCCTCCACCTTTTCAGCTCGCTTTGGAGAATCTGGGCAATGCACTAACAAGTCTAACAGATCTAGGAAATTAACCAGCAGCGAGTGATTCAATTTCTTCAATTCCCGTCTCCTTTCAAAATGCATAGGATAAAGTCTTCTGAAACCCTGAGGAATAATTAAAAAGGACTAAAATTAGACACTGCCTCTGAACATGATATAATTTTAATGTAAAGTAGAACACTTACCTGGCTCTCTAATGACCTAATAATGGTGTCATCAGCATTAAAAGGATGTCCAAACATTGAATATGAATCATGAATCGGACGAGGAGGCAGAGGTGCTCTATTTCTTCGAACATTTTCATCAGTATAGAAGTTGATATACTGCATTGGAGGCAAGGGCAACGAGCTAACTTGCGCTGTGTCCGACGACATTTTGAAGTTATTAAACTTTTAGTATAGACCCGTTGACACAACTGAGTTTATTTACTTAAATAAAATAAATAGTTTTACTACTGACTTCACCAAGATCACTTCTTTATATACCTATCTAAGACATAAATAAACTTTAGACGCCATTCCATCCATTCCCCTTTTTTTTTTTGGTTTTCCCCGAAGGGTAAGGCAAAGGGAACTTTGCCCATACAGCCATGTCTGACGTATTTTTTTTCTTGATGATTAATGAAATGACGAAAGGTGATGATGATGAAACCTAAGCCCCCACCCTCGGAGTAGACTCCTACTCCGAACCCCAAACGAATTAACTCAAAAGTATAAACTTACGCATAAACTTTTGAGTTATGAAGCGGCTTCCTGCCACGAAGCGAAAATAGACAGATACACTTTGTTTATTGAATACTCCAATATAATAACGCTCGCGAATGTCTTCCGACTAACTTAATGCGATCATTAACAGCAAAACACCAGTTCGTATTAATTATTTAGATTACTCAATGAAGAAAGCAACTGTCCCGTTCCCGTTTCCCGCCAAAAAGCCTTACACCCGTATTCTAAGATGTTTACTCAAAACTGCCTTCACTCGGTCCTCAGCCAAGGCCACCTTAAGGGATTCTCAAAATCTCCTTGAAATCGGTATTCTTAGTTGGCACCTCAACCTTAACGGAGGTTTCCTCCAGCGAGGAAGAGTGGAGGTATGACGTCATTGTTTTCGTATTATTTTGTTGGCAGCATGATAGAATTCTGTTGGCTGTGGTCACGTTTGTAGTTTATGGGAACATTTAAACGTCAAACAAATTGTCAAATCGACTTTGACAGTTGATTTCGCGGTACGGCTTTTTGGCGGGAGGCGGGAACGGGACAGTTGCTTTCTTCATTGAATAATCTAAATAATTAATACGAAGTGGTGTTTTGTGGTTAATGATCGCATTAAGTTAGTCGGAAGACATTCGCGAGTGTTATTATATTGGAGTATTCAATAAACAAAATGTATCTGCCTATTTTCGCTTCGTGTCAGGAAGCCGCTTCATAACTCAAAAGTTTATGCGGACTTTTGAGTTAATTCGTTTGGGGTTCGGAGTAGGAGTCTACTCCGAGGGTGGGGGCTTAGGTTTCATCATCATCACCTTTCATCATTTCATTAATCATCAAGAAAAAAAATACGTCAGACATGGCTGTATGGGCATAGTTCCCTTTGCCTTACCCTTCGGGGAAAACCAAACCAAAAAAAAAAAAAAATGATTTCGCGGTACCGGCTTTGTTTATTTCAAACACAAATTTCAGACTACTTTGCACTGAGCAAGTTATCATCCGTCCCAAACTACTTTGTGGAGTGTGAAAGTGTTTATTAGATTTGTAAAAGTGTTTATCAAGTCAAAATGTCGAGCGGATCAACAAGACAAACTTTCACTGAACACGAAAAAGTGTGTCTGCAGGAATTAGTTTTGAAATATAAATTAAATTCTGCTGCAACTATTGGGGCTGGAAATGCAAATGTAAAAAAAATGGCTTGGGTACGCCTTACACAAGAATTTAACTCCATTGCGACCAATAGTAAAGTAAGTACCTAATTGTAGCACATAATATTAATATCATTCCTGATTTTGATTAAACTTACAAACAAACCTTTGATTTCTTTTAGCGAACAGAGGCACAATTAAAAAAATGTTGGGACAATTTAAAAACCAGAAGAAAACAATTTCTAGCACAAGAAAAAAGGTAAAATATCATATACTTTCTTAAAAGTAAATATTTAATTATTTACTATTGTTACAAAACAGAGTGCAATGCTGTAAGTAATGTTATTTTTAAGCTTCTCTTTTTTTCATTTGAATTTGGAAGGGAACGCATGAGGACCGGAGGTGGGTTGTATGCAGCTAGTACCTCTCAAGGCTCCCAGGAGGCTATTGATGCTGCTCTTTTGGATGCCACAAATATAGAGCTACAAGGCGTGTTTGATAGTGATAGTGGTGAGTTATCAGGATATACATACATACCTTATTCCACTTACTAAAGGTATGTTTTTTATATCTCTTTTCTATGTTCAGTTGAAAGTTAATAGAATTTCGCCGAGTGGCTCTTGCAAGTAAAAATTATAGCAATTGATAACATTTTCATTCCAGATATGGTGTTGGACCACAACATGTTAGCCCCAGTACCCGATCTCCCTGCACCTGCAGCCCCTGCAGCACCCGCTAATACCTCACCTGGCGAAGGACCATCCCAAATACAAAGTATAATAGTTAAGCTATATTTTTTGCCATTTCTAACACAATAAACAACATATTTTTTTTGCAGAATACATTATGTTTTGCCTTTTTTGCAGAAGCTATTCCTGTGGAAGTTGATATTGAAATAATGGATAATCAATATCGTCCATCAGCCGGGTCTCGTCTCTCCGATTATGAGCCACCTTCTCTAATTCAAGGTATTTTCTTAGATATTTTCTTAAGTTGATTATCTAGTACATTTAAACAAAACTATAGGCTTGATTATTATTACAAGTAATCTAAACCAGTGTGAAGATTTTAAAGATTTTAAGAAAGAGGTGTGTTTAATGAACACTTATGTAACCTTATTTAAGTAACATATTTGGAATTTTTTATTTGTAGAGTCTGTTCCTGTGGCACAAGTAGAGCTACCTCGTCGACCATCAACTGGATTGAGAGAACATGATTATGGAGCACCTTCTCAAACTCAAGGTATTCTTATTATAGCAATATTGTTGAACAAAATCTGCTTTATAAGTAACTAAAATAATTTCTAATGTATTTTTGGTAACAAATTCCTAGAAACCCCATGCTGATCTTGCGCGACCCAACTCCGTCCACAAAAGTTTTTAGAGCTTTCTTATCTTTTGTTTACATTCACATCTGTGAATGTGATGGCCATCTGTCAGCACTTGTGGTGACCTTTTTTTATATTAGCCAGTTAAACGTATTCACTTCGGAGTAAAAAGGATCGGTTAAAAAATATTTTTATTATAAGTACATACACATACATAAACTCACGCCCGTAAGCCCTAATGGGGTGGGCAGAGCCACAAGTAATCAAAGACAACTTGCAGCCACTGTTGATACGATGTCGTTTATTATAAGTAACTGTGTTTATTAAGCCTGTGAACTTTCAAATCAAATCAAATCAAATCAAATATACTTTATTGCACAGAACTACAGAACTTTCGTGCGTTTTAACATATCTTCTTGTTACGTTTCAGCTTCAAAGAACATTCGGGCTCATGTAATTAATCAGGAGTTCACCTTGCGAAAGGATAGATATCAGGTGATAGTGGACAGGGAGGAGGAGCTACACAAATTGAGGGTAGCAGAGCGGGAGTGGCTCGTAAAGGCAGCTGAGGAGACATATCATAAAGCTCGCCTTGAAAAGGAAAGTGCGCAGGAGTTGCTGCTATGCAGCCGGGCTAAGCGAGAGCTAGCAGAGCTGCATCTTTCTAGGGAAAGAAAGAAATAAATTGATAGTTTTTATAACATTTTTTTTATTGAGCATATCCCTTGTATTTGGAGCAATAACTAATTTTAACTATGATACAAATAATGGAATCTTAAAGAATATTTCTAAGAACTTTTTCTATATGAATTATAACATAATATTATAGGTATTTAATACATATCTAACAACTAGATAGAAACTAAACTAGTACATAACACAATACAGTAACTCTTTATTATTTAAATACAAGAAGCAAGTGGTACAAAAGGCGTTCTTTTTGCTGAGGAAACATAACTAACATAACAAAATTATACTTAACTAAAATGTCTTGCGATAAAACTAGCTCTTATAATACTACCTCGTTCATTGTCTGGAACAGGTGTTGGTGGGTCTATCCTTGACCTCAAGGGTTCTGGCATTTCTTGGTTAGTGTTAACACTGATATTGTGCAATACAGCACATGCCACGATGATGTTAGGGACATTTTTTATTTTGTTCTGAAGCTTCCTGCTTAAACAAGCAAATCTTCTTTTCAGGACACCATTCAGCCTTTCTATAATATTTCTAGTACTGATATGGGATCTGTTGTAGCGCTCCTGAGCTGGTGTTTGTGGATTTAGCACGGGAGTATACGTGTAAGACGACTGTGCATATCCACTGTCCCCTAAAAGTATGCCAGCACCTACTAAATCCCCTTCTTCAAAGCGCATACTACAACGGCTGTTGCTGAATATGCGGGAATCATGGGCAGATCCTGGCCACCTTGCCACAATGTCGTAAATCAACATTTGTGGCCCGCATATTAGTTGTACATTTATAGAGAACTCACCTTTTCTATTTCTGAAAAGTTCTCCATTTTCCCGACTCGGATTTTTAATTGGTACGTGAGTGCAGTCAATGCACCCGATTACCCCTGGGAATTGAGCACGTTGGTAAAATGCTCTCTTCACGTTGGCTCTCTCGTGTGCTCCAGGGAACTTGATAAACTCAACTACTTTCATTGCTAATATTTTCGATAGCTTAGCCACGATTTTAGATACAACTGGCTGACTGATCTTATGCAGGTCTCCGCAAACAATCTGTTGAAACAGAAATAGTTTGGTAAATATTTTTTATAACTGTAGATAAGTAATTATATAAATGCTTGAATGGCTAACTTACCTGGAAGTTTCCTGTAGCATAAAATCTTAACGCTATGAGTAGTTGCAATATGGGTGGTAAAGGTAACCCTTTGTTGGTTACATTTGATTGCAATCCAATCAGTGGCAATATCATATGAACAACGGTATCTTTCCTAAATCGAAAGCGTTTTTGAAATTGTTCTTCGTCGTAACATTCCAAAGGGTTTTGAGCGTCTCTGATATATTTCCGCGCCGGATAATCGTAAGGATTATCATAAACATAATCCATAAACTCTTCAAAGTCACTATATAAGTCACTATCACTCATTTTAATAACAAAAATCGAAGTTTGTAATATAAAAAGTATCGTCACAACAAGCGTTCGCACGGATTTCAAGCGTTGAGTAGTCCTTAAGGTAGGTCACGAGGTACCTTACATTTGACAGTTCATTCCTCAATTTTTACTCACCTCCAGTGAGGAAGAACCATAAGTCGAGGACGTAAATGTCAACTATGAATACCAAAAATCCTCAACCAAGGTTGAGTCGAGTGGAGGAAATCTTGAGTGACATCTGAGAATACGGGTGTTAGACGCCATTCACTCACTGACAGATCCTGGGTCCTGAGGACAGGTCTGAAGACATAGACATTTTTTTTTGTTTAATTTACCTTGAATTTACCGGTATGAAGCAAAGGCAAGTCAGGGTGACGCTCGGGTGACGGATCCGAAGTAGTATTTATAGCCAGCAATAGCCAGTCGTATTATTTAGCAGTAGACAGAGAGACAGAGTGTTTATTAAAATATTACCATTCTCTATCTACTCCTTGGAAAGGAGCTTACGCAGTTTGTCCGCGCCAAGAAAAAGTGGAAATAAAAAGTTGTAAACATGTTGTAAATAAGTTTTGAATTATAATCATTTATAATAAACTCTTTATACTGTGACAAAAATGGCCCAAAAGACTTGTCGAGTGCAATTTTTTTTTTTTTGTTTTGGTTTTCCCCGAAGGGTAAGGCAAAGGGAACTATGCCCATACAGCCATGTCTTACGTATTTTTTTTTCTTGATGATTAATGAAATGATGAAAGGTGATGATGATGAAACCTAAGCCCCCACCCTCGGAGTAGACTCCTACTCCGAACCCCAAACGAATTAACTCGAAAGTCCGCATAAACTTTCGAGTTATGAAGCGGCTTCTTGACACGAAGCGAAAATAGGCAGATACACTTTGTTTATTGAATACTCCAATATAATAACACTCGCGAATGTCTTCCGACTAACTTAATGCGATCATCAACCACAAAACACCACTTCGTATTAATTATTTAGATTATTCAATGAAGAAAGCAACTGTCCCGTTCCCGTTTCCCGCCAAAAAGCCTTGTCGAGTGCAAATAATGAAAGAAATAAAAATGTACGTTGTCTATGGTCATTTCGTTGTCATACTGACAGGATAGTGATGTCGAAATACAAAGACCAAGCGAAATATCGATAGCTCCACTAAAATCAGACGGAAGTAAAAAAGCAATAACACGCGCTTTTTCAAGTTATGGGCATTAAAATTTATATTACAAACTCCAATGAAACACGCTTCTTTTATAAATTGTTCAGGTCTTGCATAATCTACCAAGGCCCACACCTACTTTTTTCGGCAACTAACACAACGAAACCTACATAAAATGCATTTCTTTAAAACTTGTTTTTTCCCTTGGATAAAATGTAATTTTTATCAAGATTATAGTTAAGCATTAAGGGACTTTCCAGGCGACGTCCCCGAACAAATATAGATGGCGCTGTTCAGATTTAATGTGATAATTACCTATTTTCTCTTTATTAATTATTTTTTGTGTTTTTTAACTTATTTTCAATTCTACACTTTGCGACGGAAAATTTAATTCAGAATTATGACATCATACATAGTAACGAAAAACAATACGAAATAAAACAATATGATGGGTGAAAAACATAATTCACACAATTTCTTCTGATCATAATAAAGAAAATTGCAATATAGGTAGCAAAATAATTCTATACCACATGAAAGAAGAAAGAAAGACCGATATCGTATAAATAAAGTATATATATCAAGCAACAATGATTTTTATATATGCCTCTGCCATTACTTCTCAATAATTATGTACTCGAGCAATGAGAAAATAGGTAATTATTACGTTAAGTTTGTACAACGCCATCTGTATTGTTTTTGGCGAAAGTAGCCTGGAAAGTCTCTCATTAAAATTAAGCTCGATAGTAGTACAAGTGCAACACTAAGAAAATTTGACACTTGTTTGACAGCAGGCGGGCAGGTTTGTTGCTTTTGTCCTGTAGCAGCTTTTTTGTTGACTCTTGAAAACCAAAAAGAAAGACAAGTAAAAGTTTTGTGGTAGTCGAAACCGATGACTAATCTAAGAATTCGATAAATATTTGGTCCGTGTGTTCAATTAAGCCGTAGTTTCATGAAAGGCTTGTTATGGAAATTCAATAATTTAGCAGGTATGTACCGACAAATATATAATCTTTATACGAAGCCGGTCGTAGTTTTGTTAAGTCTCGGTTAATAACTTGCTTCTTGATTAGATACAGCAAAAATCATATGAAAAGTTAGGTCACTTCTATCTAATACTTTAAACATTTTTGAAGTTCCGAGTAGATGCGAAACCTGTTATTATACTCGACGTACATATACAACTAAGTAATCTCACATATGGATAACGTATATGAATGTGTTATCGTTATCCATGTATGGTAGTTGAAGAGATGTTTTCCTGTATTGACTTATGAAAACTTTGGTTTTATTGCAGTAAGAGATATGGCTGGGAAAGATGATGAGGTGATCTGCCAGACATTTATGGTGAAGCGGTCTCAGAACAAGAAGCTGTTCACCCCAGTCAACTACAGAGAGCGGTGGCTGGTGCTCACACGCAGAGCACTCGTCTACTATGATTCAGATAGTGAGGTAATTATTTATTTAATTTCCTTTTATCAATAAAAATAATAATCCATTACAAATAATACAAGACTTTATTATAATAAGGGAAGCAATGTTCATGAAGTAATATCCAGTTGAGGTGTAATGTAATATATAAATCTTGATATTGATATAGTATATATTACTATTACAAACTTGCCTTCCTTAGTAGCATGTACCTATTTCAAATTAGAATTTAATGATACATACCATTTAGATTATAGAAGTATATTCTTTAAGAATTACATCATTTTAAAAGCTATGATTTAATTACTACTCATAGAAGTCTTTATTGATATTTGTATTAAACAGTTCACTAGTTTCCAGTTATAGCATCAACTGACATGATTTAGCCATTTATTTGAATATTGAGTGAATTGAAGTAACCTTGGCATTATGTGATTTATTTGTAAATAAAATATCTATGAGCCTGTGATTAATTATACATATATTTACCTTAACTTCATTTTATTATTTTTTATTAGGTGCAAACTCAAAAAAGATATGCTCGGCATTGTAGATAAGTTTTTTTTAAATGAAAATAGAATATTGCAATAAATAAGATGTTATTTATAATTACCTATCTCAAAATATATATTCTTTGTCTTTCCTTTAATGCTATCAAGGACTTTTACTAGAAATTCTTCAATAAAAGGTAAGTTACTGATCTACCTATACTAGTGTAGGTGTAATCATATTAAGTCTGACGTCTTTTCTACTAAATAATAGTCTTTCCATTGAGAAAAGGCAATAAATATATAAATCAGGGACTCATAATTTATTCAAAACCCCTTGCATGTAAAGCACCATGCATACCTATCTGAAATCAACAGAGTCGGCCCTAATGGATTCGACACATTGGTACAAAATCAAAGATAAGAAGATTGCTATATGCGCTTTTCGGTATATTGAGGGCGCGTTCGACAACACTTCCACAGAGGTCATAATTCGAAGTATGGAAGCCCGCAAAATTGTCAGAATGACGATAAACTTAGGTGGAATCAATATTGATGACAAGAATAGTAAAAATGTAGCTCATGGATTCAACCCTGGATGGTTGCACACGGCAGCCCCCAAGCGCGCGGGATCTATCGCGCTTAGTGTGGTCCAGAGTGGTTGACGAGCTAGACCTAGTAAATGAGCTTAAGTTAATGATACAAGGATGCCCAAACGACTTGGTGAACTGGTTACTATAGTAGGCAAATGTCGCTCTACAATATATCAAGTTTTATGCAATCAGCAATCATTTATTGTATGCACCAAAACTTGAGGAACAGTGACATGCTGATATTGTCGGACAGTCAAGCTAAAGGCACGTCTAATGAGATAGACTTCTTACTTACATTGGAATGCATAGTGCGTCTAACACGACAAGACGGTAACAATAGGATGGGTCCCAGGCACTCCAACATAGAAGGTAAGGAAGTGACTGACTTGTGATAGAAGAATTACAGACACGTTCTTCGGTATCCGTACCTTTCTGCGTTATCTCGAAAAACAGTTCACGATATTAACTCAAGAATAGGAAAGTGCCTCTTACAAACAGCTGATTAGCCCCTTTTTGATTGGTCTGGATAAGGATTTTTGAAGAAGAGCACAACGAATCTTATAAGGTCGCAGTGGCGTATCGGGCTGCTTCAGCATGAGCCCTTATACGAAATGATAATAATAAGTTACTTTAGTTTCTGGAATACAGTAAATATATTATTTGGTTACCTACCATACATCCTATGGAAGAGTTAATAGGGTAGAATATTATGCTGAAAACTTAGCTCTCACGGTGTCCTGGCTGACAAAGGAATTGCCACTACTTAGTGAGCAGCCAACCGGAATAACTTATTAGACTTGGGGCATGATTCATATCATGCAAATGTATCGTTTACGCACGGTGTTACGGTTTTATAACCCTATCACAGAGCAGATTTCGGCGTATCGAATTTATCCAAAACAAATAGTGCAGTTGATAAAAAACTTAAGTTTTTACTCATTATAAAGGTATGCATGTACTGCATCAAAGTAGTGACTTAATTTATGAATTATATTGCAAAGAAAAGCTCCTTTATAGGTCGTTCAATTCGTGGATTATCTTCAATGACAAGGCCTAAGATTTTTTAAATAATACGCTGACCAATCTAAACATCTTCCAGTTCAAAAACTGCAATTATTACGTAAAGGGCAATGGTCGCATTATGTGTAAGCTGAATGAGCGGGTATCGGTATCGGCAGTAGTATAGGTTGCACTCGCCGTTAGAAAGCGTAGAAGCTGGAGGGTGAATGCGATGTAGGAAGAGGGTGAGCGGGTGCGCGCATGCGTGGGCTGGGTGTGTCTGCGTGGTCGCCGGCACCCGCCGCCGCCGCCCGGCAGTTCCGCACCGCTTGCCGCCCGCTCGCACCTCGCCTGAGCTTCGCACCGCTGGTAATTATCCTCCACATATCCTTACACAATTCTTCACATAAAACCTGACGCGTAATCTACGACAACCGCCAGTGATACTCTTTGATTAATAAACATATTTCGGAAATTAACTAATCACTAGACCGATTGCCAGATTTGTGCGCATTCCTTTTTCAGTATCTGCCTACGCAAAACGACTTTGTGGAAACCACTAAAAAGGATCCTTTTTTTCTGTTATAATTGATCCACTCCGTCATTGTTTTGCCTAACATATACATTTTGTTATTTTTACGTAATACCTACCTCTATTCATCTCCAGTTATTAGAACATTCGATCGGTTGTATTGTGCGTTGTATATAGCTCTCCAATTACTTTGAGTGGTTTTCAGAAAACACTTATTCAATCATTGTACGTTTATAAACGTGTTCTTACGCTGATATTTGTTTTGTCCCATAGAAATAATGATCTCTTTTTTCTTATTTTGACTTATCCATAGCAGATCGCTTTTATCAATCACATGAATAATAATAGATAGATACGACATGAGATTACTGTGCATCTTATTTTTGACGTGACTTATTGTAGATTTGCCGAAAATGGCATCAACTACTTGGCCGGAAACTGCATCAAAAAAAGGTTTAGAAAAAAATGAGAGTTTTAAAAATGTTTTAAACATACTTGTTTAAATCGAGAGTGTGAAATGAAACGCAAAAGATAAACAGAGGGCATACAGCGAAACACTCGGTCCCGCGGAGTGCTCAGTAATCACGCCCCACAATAGAGGGCGAGCACCCTCGCGCTAATGTATGTGTAGTCATGCCACAAGGCACGTGCGGTCTCCGGTTATGTGAGCAATTTTAATAGAGAACCCTTATGACGACGTGCACTAATTGTTTGAAAAGGCTCACATCTCCACGCGTCTACCTCGTCACTTAGTTTCAGCCGTTACAAAAGCCCGCATGTGTATGACTGTTTCAGCTGCAAACACTTTTTGTCTGTTGCGCGACAACCTTTCGTTCACATTGATTCGTCTCAGTTACAAAATATCAAATAAGCATTTGTTATGGCATAAAAATACACTACATTGACGTTATTATATATTATTTATTATACGTTCAAACCACTGATATCCTATATACAAAGAGACTCATATTTGCTTAGGACATTTTGTCCGAACCGTTTTGTAAATTCGTATACATTAAGTTCGTATAATATAGCACAAGTTCGTTCCCTCAAATTAAGATGTTATGGCTGTTCAAATAAAGTGCAATATCGGTAGTACAGGGACGTTACACGCCGTTACTTGTGACAGTGACTTTTACAGAGATTAGTTGTCTATTTGTTATACGAGGTCTATGGTACAAACGGCAATATTTTACTTAAATCAAAATGCCGTAGTCAATTTTCAGGAAATATTGTCTTGATGCCGATTTTTATCAAATTCATGACCGAGTCATTAATCATTTCGTTTTACAATAAAATATTTATGTTGCTGCAATTAAAGATAGGCTTTGCTCACTATTCTTTGATACGATTAATCACCTGTAACTTTTTAGGTATTTATGAATGGTGGAACGAATTAATTTGTTACGAAAACGTGTTGTGAAAAATACGTATTCATTTACTGAAACGTGATAGCCGCGTGTGGTAGTAGTTTCGGTATCTTAGCAAATGATACGCTCTTTATATAGACGATATCTTATTATTTCGTAACTCAGGAGCTGTCCGAAATTTACTTGTGAAAGGATCCCGTCCTGTCGACGTTTATTGGATTACATCGCCATTGAGATATTTAAGTAAGAGCCTATTCGAATTAATAATTATTTAAAAAAGGTTTTCATGTTGGATAGTAGGTACCTACTCATTTTAAACGTTCCGTACTCTACGTGTCACTATAGTTTTAGCTTTGTGTAATCGTGTTTTTCTCCGTTTTTCCATTTTCATTTCCTTTGTTTTGTTTACATTATTTTCTAATCTAAGGTCCTCTTTAATTCGATTAGAAACTATTGGAATTCAATTAAATAGATCGTTATTTACACCAACAGCCAGGTAACTGAAATTGGTTTCGCGATTTCCATTGTGGGAGATATCTGGATGCTGTTTATTTACCTACTCAACGGATATGCTGGATTTATCTCGTTCTCGGGCAGTGACTTCGTAGAGACTTCACATAAATGAGATTTTCTGAAAAGACTGATTTCAGAAATATTTTATCTGTCTGGAAACTTAGGTACCTACCGAGGTAACATATTAAACTATTTCTTATCATCCATTTTGTAGTATATTTTTCAAGTCATTTTACTTATACACGGGGCAAAATATTGTTTGACTTTAAGCACCCAGGCCAGCTTTTCAACGAGTTTTATGCGTGAGTTGATTCCTGTTAACTCGTGTGTTTGACTTCGTATTACGCTCGTCTGTAAAGTTAGCAGGGAAATCTCACTGAAGTTCAATTTCATATTTGTTGGAAGCGGATACAGCCAATATTAGTCCTTAACAGGAGCTCGGAAAGTGAATCCGTGGAGCAAGCTTGCGGGGTAACGAGGTTTATCATGCGGCTGCGAGGCAGCGTAGCGGACATTGCTTTTGAGTGAGTTCCTGTAAGCGATGCGCCTCACTCCGCTAGGAAATCCTCTTAGCGGTTTTATTACTCGACGCCGCGCGCGCCGGGCGATATACACTACGCAGTTATATCCATCCGTAATATTTCATATAATACTTGTGTAGGGTTTACGTTACTGTATCGTGACTTTGTTTTTCGTAACAAAGGCGTTAAGCGCGGAGTAAGTATCTACAGCACCTACTCAATCAACTTTGTTAAAGCATACCTATGAAACATACTTTCAGTTATTAACTCTAGAACATTGTTGTTCAATGTAACACTTACGTTTATGACATTTATGATGATAGTATTGTGACAATATTGGTATTCATAAATTTGATTTATGAGTAGGAAACCTAACTAACTTTTCGCTCGTGACTTCGATTTAGGTTATCGTAGTAAGTATGGTTATATTCATTGGTGCGTTTCGACCTATTTTCATCCAAATCAGTCCAGCAGTTTAGGCGTGAAAAAGTAACAGACAGATAGCTAGAATCTTCTTCGCATTTATAATAAATTATCTGTCTATAATATTTATATCTATATCTACACTTAGTTTTATATAATATTCGTGACAAGTTATAATTATCTGCACTTTATGGCTACTACCTTACCGTCACGAGTGTTTTTATTTAAATTTCGCATTTGCAAGATAAACCCCTGACATGATTAATGGCATCATGAATCTTTTATGCGTTTGACCTTTTCCGTATCCCATCACATCGTTACCTGAGTTTTAAAAATGGTCGCGGGTTACGCTTAATAGGTGTAGAGTTTTTCACGGGGTGTGAAGCGTGGCGGTAATTGTTTTTGGTTGGAGTAGGTATGCAGGTGGTTATAAGAGTCTTAGGGCGGTAATTGGCGTTGTGTGTGACATGTAGGCAGGCCTGGCTGGCGCGCCGCCAGCGCACCGCTGCTGCTCTTATCACTGCGCCCCCGGTCTCGGTCACCCGCCACACACTACCACACTGCACACGTCCGCTTCGCTACTCCCGTACACAATATCACTAACGAGACCCAATTTTGACGCAAACTTTAACTTTGATATCACAACTCACTTTTCGGAAACGAAATTTTGGCCGTCTGCCTATTTACTTCAGGTTCAGACTGAAGAGACTTAAATTTTCATTTCATTAAAATGGAAATGATTTTCGCGCATCAGCGGAACGCTCTGCACTGTCGATTGCCGAATATTGGACGGTAGCTTCAGTTTTACAGACTTCAATTAGTGGGAACTGTAGCGTGAATCAGGTTCCTACTCTTCCATTTTTTGTGGCGCAAAATTAATTGAATCCAAAGCTTGGAAAAATTGCGGGCGATATTTTTGTGAGCAAAGAAAGTTAAAACAATGTGCAAAGAAAGTTAATTAAGATCTTGTTAAGGTTCATGTTCAGGGATCATTTAGATTTGATTAGGTTGTCACGAGAAAGTTGCCATGTTTTTTTGAGAGCCTGATTATTATGATGTTAGTTTAAGAAGGTACTATGATAGCGTAATAAATAGGCCTTAAAATAACATTGTGTATATTGTTGGATAGAGCGAATTATGAATTAGGTACTCATCCTAAACCAGTACAGTTAGGTAGCTACCTACCCGTAAGTAGGTATACTGCTAGCTGTTCTCACGGTAAAGTACGTCCGTTCCAGATTTCAGCTCTAATGAGAATGTCCAACCGGTCGAGCCAATTTTCCACTTCCCTTCGAGCTTTTCTGTACCGCTACCAATGTTTCCAATGCTACCAACTATAATTTAATTAAAATCCATTTCAATCATTCGAAAATCGATTCTTAATTTCGGCTGGAATCATAAATTATATGACTTCGTTTTAGAACCGGACTAAAAAGAACGAACGAGACGTCACGTCGCTTAATATTCGGGACACGATGGAAAAGTAGATTTAGGTACTACGTCCTGCCTGACAATGGAGCTGATTCCTGCAGACACCTAATTTTATTTAAAGTTATACCTGTCATTTTCTTATACCCCGAAATGGAAAGATACGAGTAATGGACGGGTTAAAAATTAGTACACGTAAAATTTAAGCAAAAATGGTTTCAAAATAATAGTGTTGGCGTATAACCCGACAGAATTAATTTGACAGCTTACTTCAAACGGATCGCGTAGCACCGAGATGCCTAAGTATTTGATTTGTCGGGGTTATTGTTTCAATCACGAATTAATTTTAAAATTAACAGCTGCCAATGGTCTGTCCCTTTCTCCTTTTCCTTTAAGTAAATGTAAATACAGCACCATTAAAAATAGATGCAGGCAGGTATTATTTATAAATGTTAGGCTAGATATTTTATCCCGTTTTATTTTTATTACAGGTATCATACGTATCATAAATTATTCTGAAGGTTATTCTTCAGGCCTTTGATTAATGTGATATCAGTGATATCATAATTTAGACCACGGTAAAATACCTTGTTTAAAATGACAGCTGCCAAATGGTCTGTCCCTTTCCTGTCTCTTTCGCTCTAGGCTGCATATCGTGTTTCTGTCCTGCTGTCATTTTAAACAAGCTATATTTAACTGGGTTTACTTAAAAATGTAAGAAAGAACCCAATTTTTCATCACGTAGGTAAATGTTACATCACGTATCTCAATAGTATGACCATGACCATCATCCTCCTACCCTCATTCCACTCAAAGTCGGGTCGGCTCAACATGTATTGTATTCCTCTTCCATTACAAGCCTCCTCCACCATCCGCCTCCCACTTACCTGTTCATCGTGAGCATTACAAGTATGAGATTATAAAAGTTGTGTTGTTTGTAGCGGCGTAAGGAGCGCGGGCGCATTCCGACGGAGGCGATCCACACGGTTGAGCTGGCGCAGCTCGGTGAGATCAGCAAGCAGATCCCCGACAACGACGGCGACAAAAGCTCCGTTTACCCCTTTCAGGTAATATACATGTTTAGAACAGGGAATAAACAGCGTATATACACCCTCTCTCTATATATACCCTCTGCTGAGCACAGGCCTACCCTCAATCAACCGGAGAGGGCGTAAGGTGAGGTGGTAAGGTAAGGTGAGGTGCATACTCTACCACGCTGCTGCTTCAGATTGGTGGTTCACTTACTTTTAAGTAGCTGAAAATATTGCACACGACTCTTGGAAAAATGTTTGGCTTCGTAGAGCTGTTCTTCTTCTATCGTGTAGGTTGTGAAGTGGATGACAACGTCAGCTTCCCTAGTGTTAGGGTTATTATTGAGCCGCAAAAGGCCCCGACATGGCTCATGGAACGTACTTACACCAGTAAGTACTAACCGGGACTAATCGATTCACGTGTCTTCTGAAGCACGTAATATCTTACTTTCGGACAATCGAGTGATCATCATGTAATGAAACTAAGGATCACAAAGTGATTTTTGTGACATATCCTGACTGAGATACGAACCTGGGACCTCCGGATCGTGAGCCGAACTCTTAACCACTGGACAGTACACGACATTCGTCAAGTACATCAGAACACAGGATCCTGGTTATCTGTTTGCAATCGAAGGTTTGCCAGTTCTGAAACTATCTAACGATCGATTGATACAGCAGACCTTGGTCTAACATTGGCACATACAATAGGTACAATACGTTGCGATCTTTGCAGTTACGCATATTAAACTAATAATGGCGCTGTTAGCTATTTGCTTCTGCCGCTTACGTACTGCAGTAACATTAACATTAATAATAATTTGTATTTAGGTAGGTACTTCTAAATCCCAGTTTCTTATATGTTTGTCATGAAGCCTGTTAATACAATTGTTATAAATTGTACGAACAAAAAGCCTTGGAATGGTTGTACCTTTGATTTGATTTTTTCATAAAGGAAAATATACTTATTTCTGTTGTGGCAGAAGGTTGTACCTATTTACTAGGCACACGTCTAAAGTCGCAGGTGAAATCGATATTTCACTAAGGTTTTCCCCACACAAGTCCTATTTTTGATACTGATCTACACAACTTAATTTTCGCTAGAATACTCTGTACTCGACACGATGTGACATGTGTGGCGGAAATTTCCTTTGCCTTTGTCAAAAGCTACCTTAATTCCATCTCTGAACACCTTAATTACACAAGCCTCTTCATAGGTAAAGTAATTTCTAAGATTAATCAAATGCTTGTTATACTCCGCACGGAATATACTCGCGCACAAATAATTACTTTGTTTACTATATCGCACCACAAGGCCAAATTAGGATCAAATAAGCAAAGTTAGTTGCTTAGAATAGTTGATTGCTTTATAGAATGATGGAGGATTAAGTATGAATCAGTTTTTGCCTTTTACCAAATTTAAAAGTGAACAGCTAAGCCAGCTGCAAGATTTTCTTGTATACTTTTGAATGTGATTATTCCGTAGTCGAGTTTTAGTTTTTAAACTTTTATTTTTTTTCCTGCCTCGGGTGGGCTTATATTAAGATGGTAGTTTGTGCGTAGGTGGGTTACACGGAGCAAAGCACGGACTACACGCTGTACCTCGTGGCAGACGAACAGACCGTGCGCCAGCGGTGGATCCAAGCCATCAGGACTGGTACGTATCTTACATATCGGAATTATTACACTACCCAAACCATCAGCCCCGATGCATCGGGTGGAGGTATAAAATGTATTGCGTAATCGTGGCCGGGCAGGGCTAATGAGCTATTAGGCTATTACACTGCCCGAACCCAACGCAGCGCGGAACGCGCACGGAGTGTCTGTCTCACTCGCACTTACGCGGTAAGGAGGCATACTGTAAGAATGAGATTTTTGTATGGAATGTCCGAGGTGTGGTGATATCAAAACTTATCGCAAATGAAAGCAATAAAATAAATAAATGTACCATAAAACGCCTTGTGCACATGTACATGTATATCTCTGAAGCGCTTGAGAACTAACCTCGCCGAGAAACAGTCCGGAATGGACTTCAGTTCGTAAAAATAATATAGCACACTTTCATAAACCTGTCTACGTTACATGCAGCTCATTTTTCACTGAAAATCCGCTGAGATTTGTCCGTGGTCTGCTGGGTATATCTGTTACAATTTAGGACTGAAGGGCGCAGAAGATATGTTATATAAAATAAAGCTTGGTAGGTAGGTATATCTTCGAACATGCTCGTTTATCATCCACACTTACATCCATATCTTGAATAGCAGTGACAGGAGTCCTGTTTATAACTTTGTTAAATTCCCTAATTGAAAAGACAAATTTAGAAAATTCTTTCCTTACCAGCTTCAAATAAATACTTTGGTTGAAAAATAGAGTTCAGATAGTAATTAATAAATTATGTATTCTGTGGTATTAAATAAAAAAGATTACGATTAAGGCTTGTTTGCAGAGTGATTAATTGATTATCGAAAGTTACGAAAACGTTATTTTCTATGATGTTTTATAATAAAATGTAATACAGCGTAGAACAGAGAAACCATTATTATTATTTCAAACAAAATTCAAATTCAAGTCTGCTGCACAATGTTACTTCCGAACTTCTTTTCCTACTTCCTAAAATGGTATGATTGCGACTAGAATAATTATTTTGGGAAATTGTAATCCTATTAGTATAATTCTTTTATTTTAAGCTAAAATATTCCATGGTTTTGACTAGAGTTTCATCTTATCCGTGGATAGAGAAGTTGTCTCAATACAAGTTGATAAAAAAAAATATGTCAAGGTCTCCAAAATCGCGGTTTTAGCCAGTTACGTTAGTGTCATGTATCCTTCATCATCAACATCAGCCGTACGACGCCCACTGCTGGACCCCAAGGATCTCCACGACGATCGGTCCTGCGCCGCATCCAGCTGCTTCCCGCGATCTTCACCAGATCGTCGGTCCACTTTGTAGCGGGCCTACCCACTGAGCGTCGTCCGACACGTGGTCGCCACTCCAGAACCTTTCCGCCCCAGCGGCCATCGGTTCTCCTCGCTATGTGTCCTGCCCACTGCCACTTCAGCTTTGCAATTCTCCGAGCTATCCTTCATATGTATCCTTCATAGTTGAAATTAAAAAAAACATTCGAGTATGTTTATACTAATGTATACTGTGCTAATTTATTGTGTAGGTCAAAGAAAAATTGCTCTTATCTGTTATGTAGTTCTAGGTAATAGGTAAAAGAAAATAGTTCATAAATAAAAAAAGGGATACCATTGTTGCCTTTTGATTTATCCTTATTTCTCGGAGAATCAGTTATCACTTTCTGTAGTACTCTACTTACAGTTATAATCAGTAGTAGTAACTAGTTCATCGATAATTATAATTAACTACCTATTATTGAAGCCCTAAATAAATAAAGCAAGTATTTTTCCGCTTGGTTACACAATTCCGTTAATGAATTCAGGTTTTACGTAAATATACGTATTCATTATCAAACAGATTAGTGCGACGAGTTCATGACGAAACAGGATAATCAGGGATCGATTTGTCATTAATTAGTTCAGTCTAGCGCTCTCCCACACTGGGATTTTACATTGTTACCGTAATTGGTATCGAATGTACATAATACGGTTTGCTAAAAATTATTTGTACGTGACTTTTTTGATTACAGGAAACTGTTTTGTGCAATTGAATAGCCATCAGAATAATGCATATTGTATTACTTACGACTCATGTAAGACGTAATGGGGATAACTATCTGTTAGTTTTCATCATCAGCCCGTTAACGTCCCCATTGCTGGGGCACGGGCCTTCCCTATGGATGGATAGGGAGATCGGGCCTTAAAAACCATCACGTGGGCCCAGTGCGGATTGATGGTTATTAACGACTGCTAATGCAGCCGGGACCAACGGCTTAACGTGCCTTCCGAAGCACGGAGGAGCTCGAGATGAAAACTTTTTTTTTGTGGTCACCCATCCTATCACCGGCCTTTGCGAAAGTTTCTTAACTTTAACAATCGCAGACCGAGCGCGTTTACCGCTGCGCCACCGAGCTCATCTGTTAGTTTATGGACTTTTATTATATTTAATTAAATATTTCATTTCAATTGTCACTGAAATTTTTGCGTGCTACAACCTCATCATAACAGTCATTGCTACACTCAACCCCTTTGCTCTGGTTGAGCATTGTCCTCAATAACATTGTGGCTGTTTTTCATACGGAACTTCCATCTTTTTAGGATCATAAACCACAACGATTTGGTGACTGAAAATAAATGTTGAACGCTTTCAAAAATATTTTGTACAGAATAAATTAGTATAATGCATACGGGTAATTGTATAATGCATATATTAACTGTCTGTGTGAAACTACAGGCACGAAATCAGAAGAGGTTATGGCACGGATGAGAAGTTTACAGGTGTCGCTTAGATATTGTTAATCTCACCGTGTGTTGTACAGTCATGAGCAATATCATGTACCCACTTTAGAACCCTGTCGCACTATCACATGTGACATGTAATGAGACTTACGGTTTAATTTGTCAAAAAAGTAAATGTGACATGGTTTTAAAGTGTATACATATTATAACTCGTGACTGTATTTCCGACTAAAAAGTTGTCGAAAGTAATTAACGACCTTGTTCATGCGGAATCATTCGTGATTCGTAACGATAATTAAAACTTAAAATTCTATGCTGCTTATCATCTCCAATACGTCGCTGAAATCGACTAAGTACGTCTGTTTAATCTCGTACGATACACTGTAAAAATGTTTAACAATACTTTGGTGATTGTTTACAAAATAGAATGACTACTAAACTTTGTATTACTAAGTTACTTAAGTTACTGTTTTGTGCTATTTTATCAAAGTTTATTATTTGTTAATTAACAGTTTGTTACTAAGTAATACATAGTTGTGTAGTCATATTTGTTTTGTATACAATACCGAACATGTTATCAATATAGACGAATTATAGACGATCGTTTATTAATCTAGCATTGTACATTATATGTATTTTTAATACATATTAATTATATTTCATCTTGTTAGACCCTGTCTCTGAATACGTATCTGTATGACATATGTAACCTGTGCCACTTGAGTAAAAATCAACCAGAATTCGCTTAGAAGCCTCTGAGGGCAACCGCGTTGGTTCCATTCTATCTACCTCATAACCGCATATATTATATTGTAATCGCGTACTAACCATTACTTGTGATTGTGACGTGCGATCCTTGAGTTAGCCAATCAGTGCGTTAATTACTCGTGAGAAAATTTGTAGCAAGAAATACAACTGGTAGCCAGTTTATATCGTCATCATAGCTATTGAAGTTATAGAAGAAGACTTACCATTTACTTTTATTACTTTTGTTATTGTAAGTAATTGATGATTGAAAACATCCTAAAGAGGCTGTGTCTGAGAAGATTTCAAAGTGAATAGCGTGTTTTATCATATCATCAGGCCGTATCGTCAGTATTCGTTATTTACTTACTTTAGGTGAGATTTAAGTCAAACTCATTCTTGTATTTCTATTCTTATCCTAGCCTAAAATATCTAAGCTGTCTTACTGGTGGGCAAAGCCACCCCCATTCTACCTGCTCTATCCCGAACTCTTTATCCAAAAGGTATTTATTCTATATAGGCATTCTGCAACACGAACCTATAGTGACTAAGAAAGTATGTGTTTGTTGTGCAACAGTGTGTATATCGAACGAGCGTCGGGCGGTGTACCACCCGGGGGTGTGGGCGGCGCGGCGCTGGTCGTGCTGCGACGCGGAGAAGCGCGCGGCGCCCGGGTGTCTCCCGGCCTCGCTGTGGCCGCTGCCGGAGCCCGAGCTAGACCTACTGCTGCACACACCTGAGCCGCGTCCACACACACTGACTACACGTGAGTTTCATACGTATTGTTTATTATAATTAGAAGTGAGGAAAACATTGCGAGGAAACCCATGTTGTGTGTGTGTGTTATGTGTGTGTGTGGCATAATATTCAATATTTCCTATACTTAAAGGTTGCCTTGAAGAGATTGCTACTTAGCAATAAGGCCGCCTATTGTACTAATTCTATTTCTCTTTTGTTTTGTATATTGTTTTTTCCTGTTTGTGCAATAAAGTAATTGTTATGTTTGTTATGTTATGTTACCGAGAAATGCGTTTCGGAAGTATCTGACCTATGTAGGTATTGGCCTGGGTTTCCCTTCGCGGGTCGGAAGGTCAAACAGGCAGTCGCTTCTCTAAAAAATCGGACCTGTCAAACCTTCTGGTTAGGTAAGAGGACCCTGTGAAAATCAGGATAACGCTAGAGAGATGAGAAGTAATCATGGACTTAATACTCAGCTCTTATACAGTCAATGCACTAACATAGTTAGGCCAAGTGATTGGTTAAATTAGGGAACTGACTCTACTATTACCTAAAGCATAAACAACCGCAACCGCAACATCCCACTGCTGAGCACGCGCCTACCCTCAATTAAAGAGGGGATATGGAGCATACCCCAGCTGCCCTACTACAGGTTGGTGAAGTAGATTGGGCTAGTTGCCAACCCATTCGTGTACGTTGGTTGGAGCCGCGTCAATACGTATTCTTTATTGAATCCTGTAATGATACCATAATATCATAAACGGCCTATATAGTCCCACTGCTGGGCACAGGCCTCCCCTCAATCAACCGGAGGGGGTATGGAGCATACTCCACCACGCTGCTACACTGCGGGTTGGTGGAGGTGTTTTTACGGCTAATAGCCGGGACCAACGGCTTAACGTGCCCTCCGAAGCACGGAATCATCTTACTTTTTCGGAGAATCAGGTGATTCAAGCCTGAAAAGTCCTTACCAAACAAAGGACAGTCTCACAAAGTGATTTCGATAATATCCCCATCGGGAATCGAACCCGGACCTCTAGATCGTGAGCCTAACGTTCTAACCACTAGACCACGGAGGCTGTTAGTGATACCATTTATTGTATAATGTAAATGTGAATAAATAAATAAATAAATAAAAGTAAATAGAGGCCATGGAGACAACTGTCAGAAGTCAACTGTTGAGTTTTGCATTAATTTTATTAGTAAATCTAAGTATCAAGTTTGACTTTCCATCTTATATGTTTTGTTAATTTACCCTTGTTCTGAATGTTCTAAAGTAAACATATTTTAAAAATATTTTTAACAAAAGTCATTCCAATACTTTTAAACGAAAGTAGAGCGGTTGCCAAGGTGAAGTTTCTTAAACATTTTATTAAAAAAATATTGTCCTCATTACGTATTCATATTTGGCTCATGTGTGTTTTGATTAGCATAATTTCCTTACGCTGGTATTCGTAGGGCTAGGGATACATTATATGTATTTCTTTTAAAAAAATAACGTCGTATGTTCATATTCTAGTCCTAGAACGTACAGCCGTTACTTGTTTGTTTTTTGTCTTTCATGTCGGCATTCGATTTTAGAAAACGTAATGGTAACCGTTTTACTAACTTTATAATTTATAGAAAATCACTATCCACATTACTGTGTGGTCAATCTAACTTCCCGACCACTAATTTGGCGCCAGTTCCTTCTCCAACAAATTGCTTCATCCATTAAAATTCACCAAAGTGACGGCCATGAAAGAAAACGCGCAATTACTGCTTATCAATTTGTGGTTGTATTGGTTCTTCTCCGTTAATATGTTTATCTGCATAATGTCTTTGTTAGACTTAAAAATAAACAATACAGGTGTATTACCGTTGTTTCCTTCCTCAAAGTTTTAAGGTCGGAAATCTAAAATCGTTTATCAGATAGGAGGAAAAAAATTGTGTGTTGCTGCGCGAGGCTTCTACAGAAGGCTGCTCGGCACTACAGTGTCTGTAGATACAAGCGAGGCGATTTGTCGTTGATGACGTATGGGATTCTCCGTCCCTCTCTCACCAGTACCGTTGCTCGCAAGTGAAAGGGAGAGCTCGTGCCGCCTGCGCGCGCGCATCGAATGGTGAATGTAGGCCGCGTGCGACCATCTTTGAAGCCCTCGCTCGCCACCTCGTCTCGAAAGCCGTAAAGCCTACTCTACATTGTGACTATCGAACTCATTTTATGTTAACAAAAGCCTCATTGTTTCAAATAACTAATTTACGGGATTTAGGTAGTACATTATTATGGACGGCTAGTTTAATCATTAATGAGATTATTCGAGATTTAAAAACTATCGAATTTAATACAATGTCAAGGTACTCTATTAAGTAGACGTAGCTAATTCAAATGTAACGCTGTAGATATCCTCTAGTTCACACTCCATTAAATTCATAAATGTTGACAAAAAATGCCAACAAAAAGTTTATTGGAGTGGCGGGCGGGAGTGTCGCGGCGGCCGAGGCTGCGGCGGCACAGTGTGGCCGCGGCCCGCGTCGCGCGGTACATTGACACGTTTAGTCGGCAGTCGCAGCCGCCAGCCAGCACTCGCGGACGTCCACATCCGTCTCCATGCTGCCGAGCAAGTCGGACGACGAACCCATGGTCACCAAGAAGAAATCCAAGATACCATGCCTGTCGCTGTCATCCTTCCTCCCGGCACTAGAGGGTACGGAACACAGCCTGACCTCTATTCGTGGCCTCGCCGCCACCGGTTGCGTTCACTCGTCTCGTTGCACTCACTTTCTTGTCCAAGTCAGGTGTAATAATTTCGTTTGTGTAATTCAGCAAAAGTGACGTTGTGCAGTGATTTGGATACCACCCCAGTGTTTTTGTGTCGGAGTTTAACCTTTACTTGTGTTTTGTGAATACCGCTTCACGTTTTTTGTGACGTAAAACTAAAACTTGTTCATGGACAACAATAACATGTCTTAAAGATCTGATAGTGCTCGCCAATCGTGACTATTTCGGTTTTAATCATCTTTCGACTTATAAAGTCCTTAAAATTGTTTTCGGTTTAGACACGATGTGATTAAGTCTGGTACGTTACAGTAGATGAATACTGTTATTCTGTTCCTATTATTAGCAAGACTAATGATCAGTGATTTTCATACAGTACACTAAGCATCAATTGGTAGTCTAAGCAAAACACCATAGACTTGCAGTTCCTCTGTTATTTATGTACCTACAATTAAGTATTCGTACCTACCTTAATGGCTAGGTACCAAAAACAGTAGGTATTCTGAATCTAAAACAAAATTCAGTATAGAATACTGGTTCACCCACACTGACTCTACTTATAAATACAGTTATGTGTGATAACACATACGTACACACAAAAACTCACACCCGTATGTTTTTCGAGGTGGGCAGAATCACAGAGCAGCGAAGACGCGTTCATTTATCACGGAAAACTAACATTATTGCCATCCTCATAAAATGCAATATTCTTCGACAACGACAAATTGCTCGCGCCGGCCCGTGGCACCCTGAGGTGATATTTTCGATACCTCAGAACAGAAAATAAAGGAGAAATGCCATGAGACGCCGCTTGTATTGTATTGTATTGAAACCGATGTCGCCAGATACACAACTACACTGAGAAAGTGCTCGCATTTCGCTACTCTTGGTCTGCGCTGACCCTAATCAACCCCATAGTTATTGATTCACTAAAAATAAATATAGAGTATTTTTATGCAACGTAATAATCAAAACAAATTAAGCCCTTTCATACGATTGTCAATCAATCAATAATACTTTATTGCACAACGACGTACACACATGACATAAACATACGAATAATAAGCACAATAGGCGGCCTTATTGCTAAACAGCACACTTTATTATTATTGTTTTATGTCGACACATTTATTTTATTTATTCATTTCAAGATGGAATACTTATACCAAAAATACATTTAGTGGGCACTTAAACCCTTGAGGGTTTAATTTGTGTCACGTCTGTGTTCGTGTGTTGTGTTTGTGTGGGTCATATTTTGTCCCCACTCGGCATTACTAGTTCGGCCTCCGTGGTCCAGTGGTTCGAGCGTTGGGCTCACGATCCGGAGGTCCCGGGTTCGATTCCCGGTGGGGACATATCACAAAAAAAATACTTTGTGGGCCCTAGTTTGGTTAGGACATTACAGGCTGATCACCAGATTGTCCGAAAGTAAGATGATCCGCGCTTCGGAAGGCACGTTAAGCCGTTGGTCCCGGTTACTACTTACTGGTGTAAGTTAGTAGTCGTTACATGAGCCATGTCAGGGGTCTTTGGCGGCTCAATAGTAACCCTGACATCAGGGTTGTTGGGGTTGGTAATTCACCTCACAACCCACACGATAGAAGAAGAAGATTACTAGGTCAACATTTAGTGGAGTAACTAGCCCACTTTAAAATTTTAAAGAGTCTAATATTATATTTGTTTACCTTTGTATGTATTTGCAATAAAATAACATTGTGTGAGCCTCTTATAGAGATATTCCAAATAAGTCAATAGAATTAGTCGTTGGTTGGGAAAGGAACAATTGCACTTGTGTTTGGAACTCCAAAAAAAAAGGACATCACTCAGCATAGGCCATGGCATGGCAGTCATCAACCTTTTAAAATTTCTGCTTTATAATATAGGTTCGTAAAATCCAATACCTACAAAAACTATTTATTGCATTATCCTCATAAATTATCCATTATTCATTTCCTCAGTATTCATCGGGACTTCTACCGATTCAGACCGCTGTAAAACCAATTTGTCAACAGTTAATTAGTTCCTTTTACATGGACATTTATGATGTCCACCTCAAGAGTCCGTCGAAAGGTTCTTCTTGAAAGATTATCCAAGTGCATACGTTAGTTTTTTTTTTAACCTTACGTAGTTATGTGATTGTTTGTGCGTATATGAAGGTAAAGGGCTACTCTGTTCGGGTTATGTATTTTTGTTGAAATGTGTTTTTTTTTTGTGTGCGCAGCGGTGACTGCTGCGGTCACCATGCCGGGAGGAGGCGCGCCCCCTGGCACTCCCTCGGCCAAGCCGAAGGTAAGCTTAACTAACGTAATTATTAATCCCTATCGAGAAATAGCCACAAGACTACAAAATGTGATGATTTTGTTCCTACGTCGCGTAGCAACTAATATATTCTCACATACCTACTTTGAATCAAGCCTACACCACCTACGGCTGTCGATCAAGGGGAGCCCCATATCTTCGATAAGATAGCTCGCAGTCATTCTTAATATTACGTCATAAGCTGGGTTATGATTATGATGAGTCGAAACAACGACAGCCGGCAGGCAGTTTATTCACCCCATCTCCCAAGTCGGAAGACATGGATATTGAAAAGGACTTATGTGTCCGTCATTATTACATCCTTTTTGTACCTAATTATCACTCGTCATTCCCTCGACATAAATTGCTCGATTTCCTTAGTCTATAAATAAATGAAATATACAAGTATATGCGTCTATTTACAAATATAGTTACCATAATATTAACATATTTCAGGAAAAGCAGAGAACTAACAAAGTGGTGGTCGCGCTCTACCCGTTTAAAGCGATCGAAAGTGGAGATCTCTCATTAGTAAAGGTATTTATAGTTATTTTACATACATACCCACAGCTCAATATAATGGTCTATAGTGTTGGGACACAATCCCTTAAACCACTTTCATGGTATGCCCAAATATGATAAACAGCTGATTTAGACTAAACGCATTCTTATGCTTTTTCTAAATTCCTACGTCAACAAAGAAGTTACTTATTTATTAACCTTAAAAGCGTAAACACCTACTTTATGGAAACAACGTGATCAATAAACAATTACATAATTATATTTTCCAGGGCAAAGAGTATGAAGTAATTGATGATTCTCAGGAGCATTGGTGGAAAGTAGAGGATAAAGAGGGGTATGTATTGTATATCTTCAAATCTTAATGCATTGATTTACCTACAACATAGAATAAAGAATAATAATGCATATTGACAGCCTCCGTGGTCTAGTGGTTAGAGCGTTAGGCTCACGATCTGGAGGTCCGGGTTTCCCGATGGGGACATTGTCGAAATCACTTTGTGAGAGTGTCCTTTGTTTGGTAAGGACTTTTCAGACTTGAATCACCTGATTGTCCGAAAAATTAAGATGATTCCGTGCTTCGGAGGGCACGTTAAGCCGTTGGTCCCGGCTATTAGCCGTAAAAACACCTCCACCAACCCGCAGTGGAGCAGCGTGGTGGAGTATGCTTCATACCCCTCCGGTTGATTGAGGGGAGGCCTGTGCCCAGCAGTGGGACGTATATAGGCTGTTTATGTTTTATGTAATGCATATAGAACTGTAACTTTTCGCCCCGCACTAATTCGTATCGGGGGCAGACGTAGCTTTGCCTCACCCCCTCTTTCCAGGCGTTTTTCGCTAGGAAATCCTACTCCAGTTCGTCTCGGCCCGCGGGGACGTATTGAACTAGCACTTCTAATTACCCGTCCGGAGTGTTCTACACTGACGCTTTATACTTTCATACTGTTCAGGATGTGACTTATTTATACATATTTATTTCTATCCTGTAGGTCTGTCGGATATATACCCAGCAATTATGTAAAGGAAAAGGAAACTATAGGATTACAAAAATATGAGTAAGTATTTGTGGAACAGGTATTTATGAGTTAGTCAGCTTACAGTGGACTTTCAGATTAAGCAATGTAGGTACCTATATATAAGTAATTTATCGAAGTTCAGTGGATTCAGTTTGTATAATACGTTAAGAATAATATTAATAATATCTTCCTGTAATTGATCCTCTCTACGGCCGACCTGCATAATTATATTATTTTGCACATTACAATTTCCCTCTAACTCTTTGCCTGTATCCCCAAAGAAGCGGGCAGAGCTGTATACGTGTTGTGTACCCACTTGTCTCCAGCTATGTTTAATAACTGATAAATATTGAAGCACTCTCGTCTGGGATTCCCGCTGTAGTCTATCGAACCACAAATGTAAATAAACTATGCTACAATGTGGGGAAAACCGTACATAAGCTCGTGTAGTGGTTCAGGATATTCACAGACTGGTTCTACTGCCTTATTTGGGTTGCAATATCGATGACCGACACCGACATAACAAACCCTGGTGTCAGGATTACATTATTGACTCACCAAAGGCTCTTGACATGGGTTATTATTTTTATTTTATTACTCCATAATTGTTAGTAAGAAGAAAGGCACTTATAAAATATGTTAGTAAAATAACCATATGTAATTTATTTTTCGTATACTCCAGAATTAGACATTATAAGTGCCTTCATCCAGTGTACTACGATAGGGCAGTCAACCCTCTCGGCTAACGTGCTCAGGTATGTGTTGTCGCTGCCCCGTACCCTGCTGCTCAGGGAGAAGATCCGCTTGCGCACTATGGTCTTAAAACTTATGTAAAGACTACGTACTTACAAGGCTCCTGCCTGACATGGTTCGTATCGACTACGTACAGTCATGAGCAATATCATGTACCCACTTTAGAACCCTGTCGCACTATCATTTATTTATTTATTATTATTATTATACAATGCAACATAACAGTACACAACCAAATCGTTACAAGTTTACACACAAAGAAGTATACTTAACATTAAAAAAGTTAAACAATATTCAACTCAATACATAATTTCGAACTATTGTATCGTACTTGCAGGCATCATACTTTCAAACGTTCCCTTGCACTCATTCATCAAGCATGAAAGTGAACTAAAAAACACATCACATTTGATATTTAATGAGACTTAAGGTTTCATTTGTTAAAAAAGTTAATATGACATGGTTTCAAAGTGTAACATATTAGTGCTCGTGACCGTACTTCTGTAAGGTAGTAGTTGATGATCCGTGTTTTGGAAGGCACTTTAAGCCGTCCTGGTTACCATTTACTTAAAGCAGCCAGCCGCTACTTACTTACCGTAGCTATTACATGAGTTATGTTAGCCCTATCTAACAATAAACTACGGACGAAAAATGGTCATTGGCTGTTTGTTCGTGTAACTTTTTAAGTATTTATCCAGGTCCGAATCCCGATGGGGCATATCACAAAAATCACTTTGTAGTCCCTAGTTTGGACATTGCAGGCAGGTCACCCGATTGTCCGAAGGCAAGATGATCCTTGCTTCTTTCATGGGCATTCAGTGGCTCAATAGTAACGCTGACACTAGGTTTCTTGATGTTGGTCATTTATTTCACAACCCACACGAGAGAAGAAGTATAACTTTGTATGCATTCTGTCTTGTTATGTGATGATATTCTAATGCAAAAGTATCTATATATGTGGGATCTGTATACATATATTTTAAGTAAATTATTATCTTTTAATTTTCCACAGCAGCCTGCGTGGTCTAGTGGTTAGAGCGTTAGGCTCACGATCTGGAGGTCCGGGTTCGATTCCCGATGGGGACATTGTCGAAATCACTTTGAGACTGTCCTTTGTTTGGTGAGGACTTTTCAGACTTGAATCACCTGATTGTCCGAAAAAGTAAGATGATTCCGTGCTTCGGAGGGCACGTTAAGCCGTTGGTCCCGGCTATTAGCCATAAAAACACCTCCACCAACCCGCATTGGAGCAGCGTGGTGGAGTATGCTCTATACCCCCTCCGGTTGATTGAGGGGAGGCTTGTGCCCAGCAGTGGGACGTATATAGGCTGTTTGTGTAATTTCCCGTGAAAATTTCAAAACAAAGTAATCGCAACTTACAGGTGGTACGTGGGCGAGATGTCGCGCCAGCGCGCCGAGTCCCTCCTCAAACAGGAGGACAAGGAGGGCTGCTTCGTCGTCCGCAACTCCTCCACTAAGGGCATGTACACGCTCTCACTCTATACCAAAGTGTATGTATAGATACATTATTATTATTATATTGTAGGATCAAGCCTGAATCTCAGAAAAAAAACGAGGGTTTGATCGATTTAGTTGGAATTTTTATTCCTTTTTTGCTTCACTCAACTATTCAAAACTGTAATACTTGGTGTTACCATTTAAAAATACTTTTACCACCTTAATTAGTATTAATTTGTGTCTAGTGATATAAAATAATAGATATTAGTATTCATAGTAGCAGTAACGTTTGCAACATGTACTGCTGGCCTCCGTGGTACAGTGGTTGAGCGTTGGGCGATCCTGAGTTCCCAGGTTCAATTCCCGGTAGAGACATATCACAAAAATCATTTTGTGATCCCTCGTTTGGTTATGGCATTGCAGGTTGATCACCCGATTGTGCTATAGTAAGATGATCCGCCCTTCGGAAAGCACGTTAAGCCGTAGGTCGTGGCTAACAACACACCAAAGGGGTATTCAGACGTGTATAAATAATATGTACAGTCATGAGCAATATCATGTACCCACTTTAGAACCCTGTCGCACTGTCATATTTGTCATTTAATGAGACTTACGGTTTAATTTGTCTAAAAACTTAATGTGACATGGTTTCAAAGTGTTACTATATTAGTACTCGTGATTGTACACCTACTCCTCGCCAGCTATGTTTAAGTTCCATGTAATAAAGAGCGACCCCATCATTGGTCACTACATACATCAAATCAAATCAAATATACTTTATTGCACAGAACTACATTTAAACAATCAGACATTAACACATGAATACAGCATTGACTCCACGTGTCAACAAAAAGTCTTTCTAACATTCCAGTAACCACGCGCAGACGAAGCACTACCACATAAAGCAGAACAGCCGCGGCGAGTTCTACTTGTCAGACAAGCACTGCTGCCCGAGCATCCCGGAGCTCATCAACTACCACAAGCACAACAGCGGCGGGCTGTGCTCGCGGCTCAAGACCACGCCCTGCGACCGCCCCGCGCCCCCGACCGCCGGCCTCTCGCATGGTCAGTATAGCATCACAACTCACGACGTGTAACTATACCCCAAGAAAAACACTACTTTTGCGACTGAAAATTCCACTTCCACAACTCAGAATCATGGGCTGAATCATCCCCCTCTGTATTCGTTACGATGTCACTAACTCCCTGTATGTACATTAACTGCCTAATTGGCCTATTTCTTTATTCATATTTAGTTGCATTTTGCAACCTATATGGTGTCATGGGTTAGTACATACATGGTGTTAGTGACACCATACCGAATACTGAGCAGTATGATGCAGCTATTCTGAGTTAATATATATAGTGTATTTCCAGTCGCAAAAGTCATGTTATTTTTGTGTTTATATCAGACCATGACTCCTACCGGATTTTTTTTTTGAAAATTTTAGTGTTCTGTTTAATTATTTTCTGTTCCGTACTTTTGGAAAATTCTACTTGATATCAACTCAGAATCATGGTCTGAATAATTCCTCAAAGTTTTCGTTACAGTGTCACCAACACCCACTCCTCGCCAGTTACGCTTGAGTGCCATGTAATGAGGGGGCGAGCCTACTGCCATTATCCAGATACAAAAAATAGAGTTACTCAAAAGTAACCATTCTTTTGGACTATTTTCACCGAAGTTGGAAACCATTTCGTAGCCATTATTCCGTAACAGCTTTGGCCCATCTGTTATCGTCCTGTCTGGCCAAGTATCCTGCTCAGTCTTTAGCCCCCTTGCCTGGCTTTGTATGTGTTTTAAACTCGTAATGTTGACATTCAAGATAAATGGGAGATCGACCCCTCGGAGCTGGTGCTGATGGAGGAGCTGGGCGCGGGCCAGTTCGGCGTGGTGCGGCGCGGCATCTGGCGCAGCCGCATCGACACCGCTGTCAAGATGATGAAGGAGGGCACCATGTCCGAAGACGACTTCATTGACGAGGCCAAGGTCATGACGTGAGTATCATACATACACACATAAACTCACGCCTATTTCCGACTGGGGTAAGTAGAGACTATGAAATTGGGTAGTGTCCTATGTCAAAAATACATTACGCAATTCTGATTACTAAATAAATTTCTTGTGCTCGCATTTTTACCTGACTACTTAGCGGCAACATTCTAGTCGAGGGGCCTTCTGTTTTTACCCGACTGTGGCGAAGCAAAAAGGAAGGTTATGTGTTGCGCTACGTATGTATTGTATATATTTATATGCAAGCCTGTAACCTAACCTAACTTCTAAACCACCTGTCAGAATTTTGAATAGGGTGTCACTAGAAGCGTCTTGATTATCCGTGATGTAAAAGATAGCCTTGGTCGTATACCAATCAGACCTAAGAGTTTGTTTACCACGGCTATCTAAACCTAAACCTAACCATCACTATTCGGAAGAATTTCAGAGAAATATACCTATTTTCTTGCTTTATACCTTTTAAAGCGTCATTTTTCCGTAGTGGGTTTTAGTTTTTAAACTTATATTTTTATTAATTACTCCATGCCTACCACTTGACACTTTTCTAAACCCTCCGGGCTGGCCTGTTTCTTTTTATGTTATTTTACTTTATAATAACCGTCGCCTCGATATTTCCAGCAAACTCCAGCACCAGAACCTGGTGCAGCTATACGGCGTGTGCTCGAAACACCGACCCATCTACATCGTGACGGAGTACATGCGACACGGCAGCCTGTTCAACTACCTGCGCCGCACCTCGCCCGACCAGCTCGGACCCTCCGTCTTGTTAGACATGTGCATACAGGTACATACAAACACACTAACCTTTCCCAACTAAAGTCTATTATTAGAGAGACGCGAATTATTTTGTAATAATAATACGGTATTTGACTGGTTCAAAGATAATTTATAAAATGTTAATCTAGAAATAGAAGCCAGTCTAAGATAATCCAAAATCTATCTCATTTTACTTTTCGACTTTTTTTCGGACTTTAATTATGAATTAGTAACAATGGGTACGACGTTTGAGCGCTTTTATTGATGACGTCACAGGACAGTATTTCCATACAAACTCCAAAGAAAACTTTCGTTTTGACTTTTCGTAAAAAGTATCTCATTTGACTAGGTTGTCAAGTAGCCTATTATGTTCTAGCTTACATATTATTTAGTTTTATTGTCTTTTGTAATACGTTTTTTTCTTTTACTTACAGGTTTGCAAAGGAATGGCATATTTAGAAAGGCATAACTACATCCATCGAGATTTAGCTGCGAGAAATTGCTTAGTCGGAGACGAAAACGTAGTCAAAGTAAGTTATTCAAAGTTACTGTGCTATTGAAATGATATTTGACATATATGCTAATGTCACATGATTCGCTTAGGGCAATCATAGACATGTTGTTATTGTTCTATGGTGTTAACAATTATAATTTTGGCTGGGCTCCCTGGTCAGCAGTGGTTCTCGAACTTTTCGATACATTTCTAAGGTTTAAAATTACATTCAAAAATATATTTAAAAAAAGTAAATATATGTGGGATAACGAACAGTAGAAGCGATCGGAGGCCTTTGCTCAGCAGTTGGATACAGTAGGCTAACGAAAACTGGGGTGTCCTTTCTGGATAACTTACTAACTTCGAGGTAATGATACATTGTACTTTCGCGGACTTAGATTTAGTTCTGACAGGCCCTGAACCACATAAAAGCTCACGACTATGTTCCGATGGGGTAGTCAGAAGTACCTACATCATTCGTAAGATGAACTAAGTACCCACACCTCACTGAGCTTTTTCTCACACCAACGTGGTAGTTGGGAACCGCTGCTTAATAAGAAATAATTCTCCGTCAGGTGGCAGACTTCGGGCTAGCGCGGTACGTGCTGGACGACCAGTACACGAGCTCGGGCGGCACCAAGTTCCCCATCAAGTGGGCGCCGCCCGAGGTGCTCAACTACACGCGGTTCTCCTCCAAATCGGACGTTTGGGCATTCGGTATGTTACCTACCCACCCACTCGTACATTCACGACCATATTACCAATTCGGGATTCTTAAAGGATATTAGGATTTAGGGATGGGAAGCGTACTGGGGGGAAAATGATTTTTCATTTCCAAATATTAGTACCATGCCTGATAGTGCGTTTTAAGTTCGATAAGCGCCATCTCTGTTATATGAGCGGAAATACCTGATGAACTAGTTAGAAGCGTAAGGTAAAATCGCTTTGAGCAGTTTCTTGTTCTGATCCTGCTAGATTGTAGGATAGAACTAAAGTAGAATCTTGATTATTGAAAAGTGAATATAAAAGGGTTTTGATCCTGATTGAAATGTCTATTTTATAATTAGCTCACAAATATATAAGTTCAATGTATTGTATTGCAGGTGTCCTAATGTGGGAGGTGTTCACATGCGGCAAGGTGCCGTATGGACGCATGAAGAACTCTGAAGTGGTGGACATGGTGCAACGGGGGCAGGTGCTCGAGAAGCCCAAGGGTTGTCTTAATGAAATATATAATGTGAGTACTTCTAAGAGACCTTAAATCTGACGTCATCGTTATTGAAACGTGTTATATTCAAATTACGTGTTCCAATCCAAACCTGTCATGAATGCTAGATCTGTTTCACCAAAGTGGAGTCAAAAGGAGACGATCGGAATAGTGCAGGAATCATAGCTAGAGAGAGAGCAACTGACCATCTCTCGCTTTTGGTTGTGATTCGATCGATTTCACATTTCTCCCCTCCACCCCGGTTTGTTGAAACTCCACCCTAGGCCCCTGTCTTACTCCTCACCGAGGGGTCTTGATTAAATGGTGTCATTCAATAGTCGCCCATAGTAGCTCTGTATGTTACAGACATACCTATTTTAACCAACCATGTGTCCAGGTGATGCGCGAGTGCTGGCGACACTCGCCGGAGGACCGGCCGTCGTTCCGGGTGCTGAAGGAGCAGCTGGGCAACGTGGCGCAGAGCGTGCTGGCCGATTGACTGCGCCTGCTGCTGCAGCTGCTGCGGCCCGCGCCCGCCGCGCGCGCCGCCGCCACGGCCACGCTGCCGCGCGCGCGCCGCCTGCACGCCGCGCCCGTGTGACGCGCCCGTCGCCCGCCCCGCACGCCCCGCCCCTGCCTGACGCCAGGCCACGAGCGTCGCGACGGTCTAATCAAATCTGTGCTAATTTAATGACGAAGAAACTCTGATTTGTTTCTGTGAGGACCAATTCTCGGCGGAGCGAGAGCAGTAGTGTTGTGAACGATAGTAATGTGTACGACGAATACGCGGGGATTCTGATGGGACGCGAGATATCCTCCGTTCGCGCTTCTACTAAAATTACTAATGGAATATTTTTTTTAAACGGCGACGTTTGTGTGATCTCATTTATGTGTTGAGTATACGAAGCAGCGCGACACCTGTTCTGTATCGAACGCTGACAATAAACGCAAACCGGATCCGAACGGAATTGATAAAATGGAATTGAAAATTTAGTTAGATTGAATTTATTAGCCGGAGACGCATTCATTATCCGTAGTACCGTCCACTGCCTTCGCTAGATGACATAGTCCCATTACTGCATGCTCTTACATGTAATCACCTCAAACACTTAGTTGTTCAATACACACAATAGTATTTTTTTTATAATTAGTAATTGCTCTAGGAGTCAAATTACCACTGTTTAGGGTATTTACCCTTAGCTTGATGCAGCTCAATATCACCTTTGAAAACCCACTACGTTGAGAATGGTGCGTAGGAAATTTGTTCGACCTTTAGTCCTGCACCGCTTAGTGTGATGACTTCAGTCATAGGGTGATATTACTCATTTACGTCATCATATCATTATGTATCGTAGAATATTTTATATTGTACATAACTATTATAATTATTGAACATACTAGTCGTTGTACGAGATGACGGCATTTATACACAGCCGTCATTCCCTTGCGTACAATATTATCCCAAAAACATATTTTATACACGACGGATTTTTTACGATTCAGTATCATGAACTAGAACCATTCCATATTGTCACTGCTACTTTATTCGATAAATAATTAGGGGCATTTACTACTGTCACTCAACATTCCAATGTAACGATGCATTTAATTTTATACAACATTTGTGACGGTTTTAAATAAAATCATCTACGGGGTACTAGTGACATTGTAACGAAAACTTTGAGGGATAATTCTCATCATGATTCTGAGTTGATATCAAGTGGAATTTTCCGTCGCATAAGTATGAAACTGAAAATATTTTAAAACAGGATTTACACTTGATATCAACTCATAATCATCGTCTGAATTGTGCCCCTCAGTATTCTACGTACTTACCGTACCTGTATGTACAGTCATGAGCAATAACATGTACCCACTTTAGAGCAATATCATATTTGACATTTAATGAGACTTACGGTTTAATTTGTCAAAAAAGTTAATGTGACATGGTTCCAAAGTGTATACATATACACTTTCCCACACATACACACTTTCTTTATTGTACTCGTGACCGTACTTGTACGGAGTGTAAGCGACATCGTAGCGAATACTGAGCGGGATGATTCAACCCTTTATTGAGTTAATATCAAGTGGACTTTTTCGTCGCAAAATTATAGAATTAAAAAGAATTTTAAAAAATCCCAAAAAGCACTTGAATTTCACGACAGAAAATTCCACTTGATATTCACTCAGTATCACGGTCTGAAATAGTCTCAATCCCCCATCCCTCTTAGTATTCGGCACGATGCCACTAACACCCTGTATAATTATTAATTACATAAATGCTTGGCAGTACTATCCTTTATTTACAATCACTTTTATGAGTGTGAAATTTGACTTCCATGCATATCATTTCCAATTTTTAATATATCTGCCCCAAATAATGTTATGAGATAGTAATAAATTTGTATTAATACTACTTCCAATCAAGACTACTATACCTTAGCAAACAAACCTCAATTGTATAAATTTGTAGATTTTGTAGGCGTATCAATAGCAGTGACAAAAATGTGCCAATTAATCCACACAATACATCCTTCTAATTATAGTGAGTATATAGTTAGACGTTACTTTAGGCATTTATGACTGAATATAAAAATCTCACTACATTATTTATTTCAGTATTCAGCTTTGCTTTTACTGCAAAGATATGATTTCGTATTAACGTGACGCTACGCGACGTGCGCGGTATTCCGTAGTTTGAGCACATGTCATGTAATTTGTATTTTAATAAATAAATTAAGTTGAATGTGTTTTGTGATAAAGTTTGAAATACTTGGTTACACTAAGTGTTATTTGTAGTTATTATTTATTAAGGAAAGACTAGTTTGGAGTTACGCGACTTGATCATCAAGTAAAATATTCCGAAAAACTTATCAGTACAATGTATAATTTGATTACAATATGAATACTATGTTCAAATAGTGTATTTGCTTTGGAAATGTACAGCGATTAATTTGTATCTATTTTGTAAAACTATTAAGTCAAGTATAAATAATTATGATAAAAGTAATGTGTTTTATTTACGAGATCCTTATTCATTATTGAGAGTGATTATAATTTTTGTTACAATCATTGATTAGTAAAAATAAAAAGACAATATGACTGATGCTTATCAACATATTATTTATTATGACCGTGTTAAATAAACACATGTAATATTTATAGCACATAGACGACAAAAATTAACAGTAAATAAATAGACTATAAACTCTCAAAGCAATAGAAATGCGTTGTATTTCTAACAGGTACGTCCACTGATCTAGCCAACTAATTACACGTCTACTTAAAAATAATTAAAATCGTGCATACTACAATGAATTATGGGTTTATTCGGTAGGACTTTCAAAAGTATTTTTAAAATTAAAGCACGAAATACACGTCATGATCTACTACGTACCGTTTCTTATAATAAATTAAGAAGAGACCCTGTTAGTTACATCAGGATATCCTTAAATTGAGTTATATTTAAAGGCTTTTGTGTTATTTAAATATCCAATAAACTATTTAATATCTGTTTGACCTATTGTTATATAAAGTTATTTAAAATCGAATAAAGTAGACAATAGGATGAAAACTTGTATACTTTCTATGCATTGTCTGGGACCTTTGAGGACAATATAAAAAAAAAAAACTTTCAATTTCAAGAACATTACTGAGTGATCATGCAAATATGACTTTGGAATCACATGTTGTCTCATGTGATACATTTATTATACATGGTCTTATGGTAACCTATCATTTATATAAATTTACACATACATTTCATCATAATTGCAATCATACACCAATATCAAACAAAAGTGGCTGCAAATTGTCATGTTTTCAATATTTACATTGTTCAGTCCTCGCGGCTCGGCAAACGCGCCGCGCGCGGGCCTATTATATAGAGTGCTTTGACCAACCGCATGACGTCTACTCGCCGCATCTATCGGTCGAAACCCACGATATAATTCGCGCCGCGCGCAGACCGGTTGGCGTGCAGAGCCTGCTTCTTCTACTTGGGATAGGCCCATAAATGATGGTTGCCAGTTTTTGTATGATAATACACTTTTGGTTTAACTTCTTGATACACAGAAAGACTGTAGTAATATGACTAGACAAGATAGGTACCATAAAACAAAATCACTAAGTTACTTATGAATATAAATTTTATTTGGTAAAGTATAAAACATGGAATCCATGTCTTAAATGTATGTGACTTATCCAAAAACTGTATTTAAATTATTCCAATAAGTTACATCTAAAAAAAGTTAGTGACTTAGTGGCAATGCATAGGTTTATATACTTCACAGTCCACACAATGTGAAACTGCAGCACTACATTTTTATATGGCTATTTGAGTATTTCAGTTTTTACACCTAAAACTAAATGAACACCATTGGAAATACGAATTAACATCGGTTTTACAAATTTTCCAAAGCACATTTTTTATTGTAAAATCATAAGTCCTTAATATAATCCATCTAAATTTATATATTAACATATTAGTGGTATGGCCAAGCAAAATGAATGCAATCGAGTCTTTTTGTAACATAATTGACTTAGTGGTGTTATGCTTTAGTTAAATTAAAAAATGGCAAGTTTAAATACAATTATAATAAGTTTGCAGAAATTAAATTCTAGACTATTTATTATTAATTAACAACTTGATAGTTCTAAACACAACATGCTTAATCAATATGCTTTATTTGATACAATTAATAATTAAATAATTATAGTTCTAGAGCCTGTCTTTGTATGACGCGAGTACATGCATGTTTGAAGTCTGAGAGCCAGCTTCAAAGTCGAATACAAAATCAAATAGTCAAACCATGCCGGCTGCCGCATCAAAATGACAGTCATATTCTTGTATCAGTGGAACTATAAATTATACAACTGAGGAAGGAAACTTAGAAGTAATGAGTAATTATACCATTCATGTTAATTTCAAACTAAGTGACATATTTGAAGTACCTACATAATGGAAAAAGTTTCTCATTATCTGTTCTCACTTTACAATTAAATACACTATTACTTAACATACAAATACACAGAAGTATCGTCACCTGAGTAACATACATACCTAAGTAATGCTTGTTCCATTTTTCATGCATTGGTCAGTTGTTGGTGTGATTCACATGTCGGTAGGCAGGATGTCAGGTATGAGATATTGACATAAGTCCATCTCTGAGTTGACAAAAGTTACTTTGCCAGCTGTGTTTTCATCAAGCCTGAAAAAAGAAACATTAACTGCAATAAATCTACCACCAGTGAGCAGTAATCTAGCAGATTGAGAGAACTTAATAAACAAAGGCGTCATAATCTGAAGTGTGGATGTGGGTGTATAATTGTGTTGTGTACTAGGTACAAGATAAATTATGAAATTCTGATTACTAAATAGAGACAGATATAAAACTAACTAAAAACATTTTCTTATTTCCATTTAACTTATTTATGAATATTAATCATGAAAAAGGTAATAAGTCAAACATTTTATTATGTTTTTCTATGTTGTCACAGTGTGCTTTTTATACAAATTCCATAGTAATTTTGTGATTTGATGTTTAGTAAAAAGTGGTAGATTTGACTAGTTGGAAACTAGCCTATTGTATGGAAAGGAGGGCCAGTACATACCATCCCTTTATAACAGCCCAGCAACCGGAGAAGAATGCTGGAGCATTGATTATAAGGCAAACTCCAAGTCTCTCAGGGTAATGTCTACTGAGCAACCAGATAAGGTTCTTCAGGACTTGGTAGTCCATACAGGACAATGTGAAATTGTTCAAGTCAAACACAATACACAGGTTGTCTATTACTTCTTCGAAACAGCGCTTACTTGCCTCCTCCTGAAATTACAGTCATGTAGTAAGTATTTGCTAGTAACTCATATTTTATGTCACATACACAGTGGTAAGTAAAAGTAAGTATATAGTATTGTTGAAAATAAAATAAATTATACAAATCTTCCAAACTAAAGAATGTCTTAATAAGTTTTAATGATTCTCACATTTTACACCTATTAATCATAATTAGAACTGGTTTTGGTTACCAGAATACTAATATTACTTATAACGACATAAATGTTAACATACCAGACAGTAGACAATAAACTTGGTAAGTTCATCTATGTTTCTATCGCTGGAACTGTGGTTCTTGGCAGGAATGTATATGATAGGCCGGCCAGTGATATCTCTATGCCTCAATACCCGGGCTTTGTTTGCATACTTCTCTATCAATTCCTTATCATTATGCAACTCTGCCACTCCATATTCTACTCGCCATTTGTTTGTTTTGATTATTGCCTAAAATGGAACAGGAATGCGAAATTTAGAAAGAATCTCTAATAAGGTAGGTACCTAATTACTTGGATCAAACAAAATAGTCCATGTCATACTTATACATAATAGCATAGCGATAAGAATACCAAAATCTACTTGTAGTTAGTGTTATCAGCAAAATCGATAGATTAGGTAGGGAGATTGACGACGAAAGCAATCAAAAGAAAACTTGTTTTTAAACATACCTGAAAAGCGTTGTCAACGGTTTTAAATGCGCGCAGGTATCTCCTAAGTGAGAACTCGTTGTGGTACTGTGCTGGGTCAGCGCTCACAATCAAATTCATCCGTTCTTTTAATTGTTTTAAGTCTTCTTCATTAACAGGCTTGGGTTCTTCGGCCATTTTTCAGCTTACCACTTCTGCTATTGGAATGTATAGAAATTAATTACTATTTTCTTAATAGTTGTTTCCTGAATAACAGTACGGCTGGCTGTATTGTTTTATTGTTTAATAAAACAAATTGAATCCAACAAAAATTGCTCGACTGTGGCCCTGTCCCTGTTGTCGTTGTCAAATGAAAAACGTCAAATGTCAATGTAATTTTTCTTATTATTGTATTAAAAGCAAAGAGCTATATTCCATACAGCCACATCTGAAGTTTTTTTTTTCTATCATCTTTATTTCAACTGTGTTCTTGTATTATATTTTATTTATGGTAGTATGTGGTAGTATGAATTAACAAAATAAGGAAAAGAAGATAGCGACAACCAAGTATAGGCATTGTTTTTTATCTAAAAACCTATAATTGCTAACGCACTTACTACAAACAGTCGTACCAACAATGACACACAAATGTTAAAACACTAAGGGCTGTAAACGTGTCTAAGTATCGTGACTTATCGATATCAACATAAATAAGAATCGTCGGATTTACATATTTTTACAATAAAAAGAAGCCAAATTAAAAAAAAATGTTTTTTATATTATTGAGTATTTAAAAACGCACAATAAGTCGGTACCACTTCTTGCAATTGCTAGGAATCTAATATTGTTTTATTATATGTAACATATGTAACTAAAATGATTTTTTCAGCTACAAGCAGAACTTAATAGATATATAATAGTCTAGAAACAAAAAAAACCCAAAAATGAAAGAGTTTATTATCGTTTTATTCATATATTTATTATTATTTCATATTATACAAATGATAAGATTTCAGGTACTTAAAGGAAGTTGTAAAATGAAGACATCCATTAACTAGAATTTATTATTAGTAAGTGGGGAAGTTTATCATTTTAGTTACCTATCGGACTTTACAGATGTTTACCTCACTCGTGCGAAATAACTAAGGATACGTGGGTAATTTGCACGAGTTAAATTGTTTAGATATTTTTGATTACGCTAAGAGTCCAGTGACAGTAAAAGCGGGGAGATGAGGAACGGTGCGTCTGAAGTCATCCACATCGCAACAGAAGCTGTATCCGATGTCGATGCGGTCGGGCTGCCACCGCAGCCAATCGAAAGCTGCGTTGTTGCGACACCGGTCCGTGCAGAATGTTAGAGCACGAACTTCGGCCTCCGTGTAGTGCGGGTTGTTAATACTAACGAACGCCGTACCTTGACGACGAGAAGCGTCGTACACCACCTACATGATATATTGATTAGTAAAGTGATCTCACGTAAGCGAATTAATGCTAGTTGCACATGTTGCACATAGAATTCCATAGCGTTTACCCCGTTGGGAAATAGGCGTGAGTGTATGTATTTATGTAAGTAAAAAGATTATAAGGAGGTATGTTACTGTAAAAGCCCGAAGTATAGTAAATCTTAAGATTTACCAAGAGATGATGGTAAAAGTCTGAAATGATCTTCAATAATCGTTTATTTTGGACTTTTACTACAAGGCACCTGGTTATTTTGGTAAATTGTAAGAGCCACGTGTCCCCCGAGCGTAGTTGTTGAGCGTAGTTGAACGTAGGACTTTCGGATTGTGCAACAACGGTCAACTACTGGACCACGGAAATCATAGTACGTCGTTGACACCTAAATATATAGTTTTTTTGCATGAAATGAACGTTTATTGATAAACAATTTAGATTTTTGCAATTATTTACTTTCGGGGTTTTATAGTTACATAAACAGCCTATATACGTCCCACTGCTGGGCACAGGCCTCCCCTCAATCAACCGGAGGGGGTATGGAGCATACTCCACCACGCTGCTCCAATGCGGGTTGGTGGAGGTGTTTTTACGGCTAATAGCCGGGACTAACGGCTTAACGTGCCCTCCGAAGCATCTTACTTTTTCGGACAAATAGACATGTCCCCATCGGGAATCAAACCCGGACCTCCAGATCGTGAGCCTAACGCTCTAACCACTAGACCACGGAGGTTTTATAGTTACATATTAGTATTTATAAATACATTTACGACAATATTCTTAGTAAGTACCACGATTTATTTACCTTATAGAAGTACAGAGGCACTGGCAGTTGAGCGTTGTTATTGGCGTCGTGATGTAGGAAGATGTCCACTAGTTGGCCAGCCTGGTTCCGTAGCTGGGACACTCCCCAGGTACCCGTGTATATGGTCGTGTGGTACCCTGCCTCTCCAATACGGGCGCGAAGGTTCTGCGACAAAGCAAGACGTTTATGTCACTGCACATTTGTAAATTCAGCGTAAATTTGATGGATTATTAAATAGCCTTTCTACCCAAACCACAAGGTAATGGATAGTCAATCGCACATAATTATGTTCGTCATATCCTTAGAAGAAGATAATCCTCCAGTAGTTAGGTTTTTGTATCAAGAGTGGCTACAAGTTGTATTCTGAGTACTTGTGGCTATACCCACCCCATTAGCGATCATGGATAGGTAAAGGGTTTTTATATATATCCTACCTGTTCGAGCCAGTTCCAGTTACCAGCATTGAACGGCTGCCACTGAGGAGCAGCGTTGATGAAGTAGAAGGTAGACCGCTGGCCGGTAGCGAAGATCATGTCAGACTTGGCAGTCAAGTGTCCGCGAGCCAGGAATTGCGTGGACGTCACATACTTGTCAGCTAACTCCGCACCAACGTATTCGGCGATCTTGGCTTTCTGTTGGACTTGAGTGTAGAGAGCGTTGATGCCGACACCCGGGAAGAAACTGCCAGCTGAAAGTTATAATTAATTTGAAACAAAGTAATAACACTTACCTATTGAAAAATAGAGTGCATTTCCAACTAGTTAGTAAAGTTTACTGCTAACTCTAGGTTATTTATTCAAGTAAAAACTACGTTACAGTTGACAGTTCATTAGGTACTAATATGGTACAAGCACCAACTCAACTCTTTTGAGTTGAGTAGGTACGATAAAGTTAATAATTACCTACCAATTGCAATATGTTGAAAATTCTCGTTCAGAGGTTGAAAGTTCTTCATACAAAACTTGCTAGCGGTAAACCAACTTAAGTTTCATTGCGAAGCTATAATAATTTCATTGCTAAAATAGGGAAACTAAAATCTGAGTTGTAAAAGTTCTTACCCAGCCAACTTGGGCGGTCGACCCCAGTTTGGTGCACTGCATGTTCCTCATTTTGTTCGTACCAAACGTACAGAACTTCCAGTCTGTTAGGATCAAAGCATGACCAGTACTTTGGATAGAACACGTTGTTTACATAGAAACCGACCCTGCGAAACAAAGATGTAATTAGGTAACTAAAAAATGGAAAAATAATATCTAAATAATGGTGCTAACTCCTGCAGACGCCATCTAATTTTATTTTAAGTTATGCCTGTCATTTTCTTATTCCTTGATAAATAAAGGGACGGGTAATCGACAGGCATAAAATTTATGGAGTACACGTCAAATTTTAAGCAGAAATCTAAAACAACCGTCTAAAAATTTTACATCGGCCTTAAACGGACTAAACGGGTTGGATACCAGCGAGATGTCTATTTTATTCGCACGGGTTATTCATTCATTTTAAAATTAACTTGTTGACTATCATCCGTCCCTTTCCTTTTCGGCGGATAAGAAAATGACGGGTATAACATAAAATGAAATTAGGAGGTGTGTGCAGGAATCGGGTCCATGTCTTGTTATAGAAGTGTTATTTATTATCTTAGGATCCGCAACTAACCGGATAACTTGAAAGTTGTTGAAACATCTCTCGTTGGTGTACTCAGCGTCGTGGAAGGCATGCGCGGTGCAAGTTAGCCCTCCGAAGGCTCCATTTCCATTCAACCAGCCGGCGCCGGAGACCAATGCACCACTTACACAAGTGGCGGTCTAATATATAAATAGATACATTAAGTAGGTGTAACATTATTATGCAGTTATAAGGAGAAATAGAAATCCTTAAATAACTCTTCGATAGGCAATCGCTGAATTTAGAAAGTAGACCTAAGGTACTTATACGTACCTAATTTGTTAGCGCATTTTGTAAACTACAAATAAAGCATCCAATATTCTCGCTTTTTTAGCAAGTACAATTACAGCGTCATAGTCATAGTTCGCTCTATATATCGCAAGGCAAATATCTCGGCGTAGTCTTAGATAGACGTCTTACTTTCAAGGCCCATATCAAACGTGTGCGCGATCGCGCCGCGTTTGTAATGGGCCGTCTTCATTGTCTCCTTAACAAGCGAAGTAAATTGTCCCTTAGGAATAAGGTGAAAATCTACACGACTTGCATCCGTCCGATCATGACCTATGCAGGGGTAGTTTTCGCTCACGCGAGTCCCTCTCAAATTCACCGTCTACAGGTAATACAAAATCGTTTCATGCGGAAAGCCACGGGAGCTCCGTGGTTCCTTCGCAATGAAAATCTGCACATTGACCTAGGTCTGCCAACCATTGCCCAATGGCTCAAATTAGCTTCCGAACGTTTTTTCGATTCTGCTCCGCACCAACCAAATCCCCTGGTAGTTGCGGCTTCCGAGTACATTCTGCTTAGGGACGGTACTGAAAAATATCGGCGTCCGAAGGACGTAATATACGATCCCGACGACCCGATTACTCTAGCCATAGAGGCAGCCAATCAGCTCGCGACACCAAACACTTCAGGGCCCCGATACCGACCCCGCCGGCGTGGTCGACGATTTCCCCCATTCAGCGCTTATCGCTATCGACCCACTAGGGTCAATTAATTCTTTCAAATATTTTTCCTCTCAGACGACGCCCTGAGCCGAGGTTCGCGCCCAACTGGGCACCCTCAGGCCTGTTGTCTTAAACGTTGTACCGGGTGAGAGCCTTCAGCGCTCCCCATTTGTCCGGCCAAGTAGTTTATGCCATCTGCGGCAAATCTACAATAAGTCACGTCAAAAAAAAAAGCAGCTCTATATATCGACGGCTGTTAATTGTTGTTTGTTTGTTGTTGTATTGGAAGTTAATTGTAAAAGTCGAACTAACCGCAGTAACGACGGAGGCTGCAATTTGGGGGTGGACGATGGTGCGACCGTTACCGACACAGGAGACGGTGATGGCTTCCCCGGTGTTCAGGTGGATGACGCCGGTGTTGCCTTGAGGCACGGGGTAGTTCCCGTTGTGGATGTACACCGGCTGCGGCTGGCCGAGGTCGCCGTTGACGCGGATTTGGCATCCTGAAACGTTTCCGTTGCTTAGGCCGGTCGCACTTTCGATACGAATCGTTGGTAAACTTACGAATACTTACAATAGTTAAGACGTAGAATTTGCGCGCTTCCTAAATACGTACTTGAAGATTTTAGGATTGTTATTACGAAATGAGTTCGGTGAAAGATGCAGTCTGTTTAGTCGGATACACTATGAAATTGTTCCAATATTTGCGTAACATTTTCATGAGAATCGTAATTCAAACTTACCGCTTCGAGCCTGCAGTACAGCGGTATCGTTTCCGAATTTCGCCTGTTCATATTCAATCCATTTGTCAAGGTAGTCTTCAAACTCTTCTTCGCCGAGCAGCGTCGCCAGCTCTCCAGGCTCCGGCATCTCCGCGGGCAACGCCATCACACCCACTATCGCCACCACTCCCATCAGTAACGTCGTCAATCGCATCATTTCTTCTTACTAATTATTATTACTTTGATTTAGAAGTCGCTGCAGAACGAGCAGACCCGACCCTGGCTATAGAGCCATTAATGTAAGTCGGATTATTGCTGCCGTTTTCAAGGATCCCTCCAAATTTATACGCACCCGTATCTATTAATTTACTCTGATAACAGATTTTAAAAGTACTAATTACTAAATTAATTACGGATTACGTTTCAGATAAGATATAGTTGCTTGTTCTTTGAATTTAAGAGGTTTATGATGATTTTTATGCGTGTTGATTGCGGTGCGATTAATTTAGGAGGTACCTTTAATACGAGTGGGTGTGACCATTGATAGAAGTCATGATACACTACAATTACTTACTTACAATACACACAAGTAGTGTACAATAATGTGCAGTTTTGCGAAGTTGTTCATGTTGTACTTATTTAATATTTATTGCCCGCAATCCTGTCGCCTGCATTACCTAAATATTTTTCTTTATGGTACCTACATACCACAGATGTAAAGCGAATATCTAGATAACGATAAATTATATGCAAACCCAGCACATTTTATGTACTTAATTAACTATTATACCAAAAAGCAATTTGCATTCCCAATTAGCTTTATCAGCGTTGACCGCGACATAATAGAAGGATTCATCTTTTCGCAATCATCATCTTATGTACAGATACATGTAAGTAGCTTTCAGTGGGTAAGTGCATTTACTTCGATATCATTCGACCCCCTGGGTCACAATAATCTTGTAATCCTAATCTACTGCATATTGATAAGAATTGCAGATAATATTGGAGTTATGAAAGAAAGAAAATGCTACGTATATCATAATATTTATTGTGTTTCTTGTAGGTGATAGCGCTAAGAGTTCATTGCCATTGAAAGTAGGTCCCCACGCAGCGTAGCATGATCGCTATGAGCGAGATGTTTAGTCAATTCGCATTACCTATACCTACTTCTATGGCTAATTACGCTAGGAGTCCATTGACGGTGAAAGCGGGGAGGTGGGGAATGGTGCGCCTAAACTCGTTGACGTCGCAACAGAAGCTGTATCCGATGTCGATGCGGTCGGGCTGCCACCGCAGCCAGTTGAAGGCGTTGTTGTTGCGGCACCGGTCCGTGCAAAACGTCAGGGCTCGCACTTCGGCGAGGGTGTAGTGCGGGTTGTTAATGCTCACGAACGCCGTGCCCTGACGACGGGAAGCGTCGTACACCACCTGTTCACATTTGTAATAGCGTCGTCTTTAACAAACTCAAGTAGGTAATCTAATTGGAAGAGCCACAAGGCAACTTGCAGCCATCTTTGATATGAACTTCTAAAAAGAATAATTTTATAAAATCTGTATTAAACTACATTTTAATCGCGTGAAGTGGTGAAAGCATCCTGACAAAGAGGCTGATTTTAAGGAGATTATATTCCTTCATTAAGATGATTTTTTTTTAGCCAAGTACTCAATGCCGCAGATGGCATTAACTACTTGGTCGGAAATTAAGATGATGCAGACGCAAGTAAATTTACTTGAAAATGTAAACGAATTGTTTTTAGTTACCTTGTAGAAATATAGTGGCACCGGGAGTTGATTGTTGTTTAGGAAGATGTTAACCAGCCTACCAGCCTGGTTGCGAAGCTGGGTCACGCCCCAGGTACCCGTGTAGACGGTCGTGTGGTACCCTGCAGCCCCGATGCGAGCACGAAGATTCTACCGTGAAATAACACGTTTAAGTAATTTGGACATAGAGTAACCCGTAAGTACAGAATTAACTTAGACAATTCACGTCAAGGATGTTGAGCGACGCGAGCGAGTACATCTAGCGAGGTGCATAGTTACTTCTCAGGTGTTATACCATCTAGACACCACTGACACTTGAGCACAAAAAGTGCCGTTCCAAACTTACAAAGATAAAATTAAATCGAAAAAGTCTAACTCGGTCGGGACTTTTGGATCCGCAGTAAGTACTTTTCGAATTAATTTTCTCTTTGTGATTTTCCCTAAACACGGTGTTTTAAAAAAAAAATTTTTTAACTTTTTAATCTTTTTTTTAATTCACTCAAGTATGTATTTTTCATTACCACCCTACGAGTGTCTAGCTGTAACGCTATACTCTGGAAGGTCAATGAAAGCAAGCGTGTGACCCCCGCTGGAGTCCACTCCGGCCCGTCAGTGACTCTCGGGGATCCGTGGTGTCATTACTATCCAACAGCTAGCTACAAGCTGGATGGGGTCGTCGCATACATACGCCTTTATTCTTATTATAGAACAGATGAGGTCGATTTGATTATACTTATTTTGTATAACTCATCCAAAGGAATAATGTTTTTATATCACCTGTTCGAGCCAGTTCCAGTTGCCAGCATTGAACGGCTGCCACTGCGGAGCAGCGTTAATAAAGTAGAAGGTAGACCGCTGGCCGGTAGCGAAGATCATGTCAGACTTGGCCACCAGGTGACCTCGTGCCAGGAATTGAGTGCTCGTAACGTATCGGTTGGCTAGTTCTACACTCCCTACTAACTGAGCAATTGAATTCCTCTGATGATTCTGAGTGTAGAGATTGTTAATGTTGACACCCGGGAAGAAGCTGCCGGCTGCAATTTTAAGAATTTATTAAGTTGTGGGGTAGTTGATATATAAGCATTTTACTGTAGGATAAAATATATGAATGATGAATATCATCATCAGCCGTATGACGCCCACTGCTGGGCATAGGCCTCCCCCAAGGATCTCCACGAATGATGAATATACTAAACTGAAATCCTACATTTTAGCACACCCCAGACACTTCATACTAAACACCTCGTTTTACACAGACACTACAAATTGACAGTATGACGTCTGACCCATATGATGTAGCATAGAATATGTTACAAACATCAAAGTACTTCATATAAATTAAGAAGACAAAGAGTTAGTATAGTGAGGTTACAAATCGACAAATTCGCCAATGTTATTGTTAGGTTACGAGAGTTTACCCAGCCAGCTAGGGCGGTCGACTCCTGTCTGGTGCACCGCGTGGGACGGATTTTGGGTGGCCCACGTGTAAAGAACTTCCAGTCTGTTGGGATTGAAGCAGGAGAAGTACTTCGGATAGAACACGTTGTTTACCACGAAACCAACCCTGAAGAGAACGGAGAAGAAACGTTTTATTATAGAAACTTTTCCAAAAATCATAGGCAATCTGCAGCGGCGTCCAGCAATGAGAAAATAGGTAATTATCACGTTAAATCTGTACAACGCCATCTATATTGTTTTTGGGGAACGTAGCCTGGAAAGTCCTTCATCGTTGCCTATTCATCATCATCATCTGGTAGATACCAGATGCTTTGATGATGCTGTTAAGATTAACAGTAAACATCATCATTATTAAGAGCAACGCTCTTGTAGTCTTGTATACATTTCGTTCATTTTGTTATTAATTTGTTTTGGAACAGTAAACATAATTATCTAAATTAGCCCATTACTAGATATTCTATATATAAGTACTAGTTGTCCCAGGCAAATGGGTGAATTTCAACAAGTCTCATTTTTTTATCATTTCGGTGAGATTTTTTATTTTAATACTTTTCTTCACATATTTGACGACAAATAAAACTTTAACCTATTTTGAATTATGTGCGTGAGTGGGCATCAAATACGATCGAAACTTACTGAGATATTTAAAATTGAATTTTTACGAGTCCACTGAAATGATAAGTACCCACTGAAATGATATAAATGTACACCGAAATGATATAAATGTACACTGAAATGATAATGAGTCCACTGAAATGAAATTAACCCACCGAAATGATACAGTCAAGAAAAATTGTGCTGCTTAGCTAGGGTTCCGTACAAAGTGAAGTTCGATTTATACACATCCCACTGCTGGGCACAGGCCTACTCTCAATTAACCGGGGGGGGGGGGGGGGGGGGGAGGGTATGGAGCATACTCCATCACGCTGCTCCACTGCGGGTTGGTGGAGATCGATTTATACATTCTTAGATAAATAGTTCAATACTTGCTAAATAAAAAATAGTTTAATACTATTTACTAATAGTAATAGATTGTTGTTCGTTTCTTTCATCGAGCAATAAAAAATGTATTTAGTTGTTGTCAATATGTGGAGCCGTGGTAGCCTAGTTGGTAGAACGCTTGCCTCTCACTTTGAGGTCGCAGGTTCGAATCCAGCACAGGCCTAAACCAGTGATTGTCGAATTTATTTTCAAATTCATGTTTAGATCAGAAATGATTGTCACATGCTCAGCGGTGAAGAAAAACATCGTGAGGAAACCCACATTTCCGAAAATTCCATTTTCGGAGGTATGTGACCTAATGTGTATTGGGCTGGTTTCCCCTTCGTGGGTTGGAAGGTGAGACAGGCAGTCGCTTCTGTAAAATACAGGACCTGTCAAATCTTCAAGTTAGGTAAGCGGACCCTGTGAAAAATCGAGATAATGCTAGGGGGATGATGCTTATTGTCAATATGTCTTTTTTGTGGCTATTGTCATTGCTTCTTTATTACTTACCTACATTTTTTTTAAATAATATAGGTTCACGTAGGACCACAATCTCACCTGATGGTAAATGACGATGTGGTCTAGGGTGGATCACACTTACCTAGCAAATGCCTATTCACCCTAGTCTTGAAGTCTCCTAGATTATAACGAGTTGGAAGTTATATCCATACCCAAGAGCTCGAGATGGTTGGTAATTCACTCCGGAAAGTCCCAGTCAGGAGGAAAGGACTCCATTTTGCGGTGAACAGACACGCCTGGGTCATGGAAGCGTTGAGTCCAACCTACTTGTTGTCACCCCAGTCTGAGACGGACTTAAGGGGCAGTTTCACACGATTCACAAGATCCTCTCTGAGGGCACTATCATCTCTGGTGCTTACGCGTGCATTAGACATGTATCTCTCCGTCACTGTGCTATCGTCTGCATGCCTAAATATACCGGGCATAATCAGCAGACCATTGATAGAAAAAACGTGGCGGAGAGAACAGATCCCTGAGGGAGTCCGGCGTTAATAGCATGTAGATCAGACAATATGGCATCTCTGCTAGCGTGTGTCACCATATTTGCCTCGATCCTCTGGGGCTAGAATCAGGTGGGGAATAGACAGACACATATCTCACCAGACAATGGTCGGATGTTCCCATGGGGGAAGTCACTGATAGAGATTGATATTGATCCGGATCAGTTATCAGCAAAAGGTCCAAGCAGTTGGCGCTATAGTTAGCAACGTCAGGTATCTTTGTAACGCAATTCACCAGACGTGAGATATTTTGCCACACATGGCAAAAGCTTGCGCCTCTTTGCCAGCATGGTTGGTCTTCTGGAATGGGAACAACCACTCTTGCTGGTGGGCGTTGGAGTCCCGGAGAAGAACAAGTTGCGCTGAGAGATACCTCCGCCGTGCCAACTCCACTGTCCTACTGAGGTAGGTGAATAACCTGCTTGTCTCAGAGTTACCGCTGTGCGATCGGAAGACACTGGTGTAAACTATTTTATCCAGGCCAGTGTCCACCAGGATCTAAAGAATGGATAAGTCTGGGTATTCAAGGTTACCGAGAAAAGCAGAAAGAGGAGTTTGATAGAAGGTTATATGACGTTTTCCAATCACCCAAAATGTTTTTGGAAAACCATGAGATCATCTCGAGGAAAAATAAAATAGCTCCACAGAACTGTTAAAAAGGCCCTTAAAACAATACCTAATTCGAAACTAAAATTTAACACACGGATCTCTAAAACTTAACGGTTTTATCATTTCAGTGTTACTTATCATTCCCATGGACTGTTATTGGCATTTCAGTCCACCGAATCCACCGGAATGATAACACCGAGATGATAAAAAACAGGTTATTTTTGTATAAACTGTGAATTTAAATAACTATCGAAAAATCGACACTTCTCAAACAAAACAGTACTTGCAGCCGATTTAACACATCAATATGAAATAAATTGAACTAATCTAACACGAGTTATAATGGCTACCGAAATGATTTTTTACTGATTTTTTTTTGTCCCCCTATCACCGAAATGATAAATTTCTTTTTTTGGCGGGAAACCATTACACGCTGTGACGGGTATGTTCACGTCTAGCGGTCGAGCCGAACCAATGCGAGGTGTTGGCAGGTAAGGAGGTGTCATAGACGCAATGTTGACGGAGTTATTCTACCAAAACTTACTGTCCTCTGAAATGATAACTTTTTTTCGGACAAAATTTAACTGCCTGTCAAATGTATGAGAAGGAAGGTAAACAGACAGAAATAGTTTTTGTTGTTAGATTATTTAATAATTTAACGAAATTCTATCAATTTAAATCCCAATAATAGAAAATAATTGTAGAGCAAGACATTTTATAAGCGACAATTGGTTACGGACAAGCTACCGAAATGATAAAATGACACTTTAAAAAATTTTTTCAGCGTGTTACAGTTGCTGAAACTGAATGATTTTTTTTGCCAAGGTAGAGGACTACTTACTTTACCCAGAAAAAATATTCAAAATCATTTAGCAGAACTTTGCACTACCGTTCTCAGCCAAGACAAGTTTTTTTTTCGCTTTTGCAATTCACCCAAATCAAGTTGGCAATATGCAATGTGTCAAACCGAATGACGCGGAAGTTGTTAAAACATCTCTGGTCGGTGAACTCCGCGATGTGGAAGGCATGGCCGTCACAAGTTAGTCCACCGAAGGCTCCATTTCCATTGAGCCAGCCGGGCCCAGACACCAATGCGCCGCTCACACATTGTGCAGTCTGAAATATTGATGATATTCTCAAGATTTGTATCTAATACGATAAACGATTACGTTCTTGAGTAGGTATGTAGTAATAGAGTCAGCAGAACATATAATTTGTCATTTAATCTAATCTGCCTTCATTCAGGGAAGGTTATGTAATCAGTGTACTCATATAATAAATAATAAATTCAACAACAGTAAACTCCTTTGTCTAGTCAATAATATATACATACATACATACATAAACAGCCTATATACGTCCCACTGCTGGGCACAGGCCTCCCCTCAATCAACCGGAGGGGGTATGGAGCATACTCCACCACGCTGCTCCAATGCGGGTTGGTGGAGGTGTTTTTACGGCTAATAGCCGGGACCAACGGCTTAACGTGCCCTCCGAAGCACGGAATCATCTTACTTTTTTCGGACAATCAGGTGATTCAAGCCTGAAAAGTCCTTACCAAACAAAGGACAGTCTCACAAAGTGATTTCGACAATGTCCCCATCGGGAATCGAACCCGGACCTCCAGATCGTGAGCCTAACGCTCTAACCACTAGACCACGGAGGCTGTCAATAATATATATTTCGAGGTATTGTGGTGACCGATTAGGCTCACTCAAGCTTTAACCCTAAAATCGACGTAGTGTTGGTTCCTATTCTAACCAAACAGTGATTTAAACTCATTAAGTATAGATACATAAACTCACGCCTGTAATCCCTAATGGGGTGGGCAGAGCCACAAGTAATCAAAGACAACTTACAGCGACAATTCTAGGAGATGTTTAACATATTATATGACCATCATTTCGTGAAAATAGCTAAATAATAGCATGCCTTAGGTACTAACCGCTGTTTGAATGTTGTTAGATGAGATCTGCGGATGTCGAATGGCCCGCCCGGAGCCAGTGCAGGCGATGGTGATGGCCTCACCAGTGTTTAGGTGGATGATGCCAGTGTTGCCTCGAGGCACGGGATAGTTCCTGTTGTGGATGTACACGGGCTGAGGCTGACCGAGGTTGCCGTTGACACGGAGCTGGCAACCTGAAGGAGATCGAAGGTTATGTTACGTGTTAACATCATCATCATGTCGTCCAAACCATATCCAGCGACGGTGACTCCTAAATATCTATAAGGGTCGTTGTAGTGGTGGGCTCTGATGTGGCTATCGAAACCGAACTTCGACTTGAAGATCCGGTGTGTGTGTTATGCTCCAATACAACGATTATGGAGATGAAATAATCTTAAATTATTCCTTAGACAACATAAAATATAATGTTCAAGTCCGACAATTAGTCTGAGACACAAAAATTACAATTTGTCTTAGCGAAGTTTTAGAACAAAAATGATGTTCTAACAAATGAAAATGTAGGTAGGATTGACGTAACATCTTGCCTAGGCTTTCTGGTAAGTTGACAATAGTAGCCCACTTTGCGAACATCGCATCATAAAGTATTAAAAGGATCTTACCATTTCGAGCCTGCAGCAGTGAGGTAGCGTTGCCATATCGTTCTTGCTCCAGCTCAATCCACTTGTCTAGGTAGTCATCGAACTCTTCTTCACTAAGCAGCAACGCCAGCTCGCCAGGCTCCGGCATCTCCGCGGGCATCGCCACCACACTCATCACGGTCACCACACCCACCAGTAACGTCGTTAATCCCATCATCTTCACCAGTTATTTCACTCACACTTTGGTTTATATCGTGTAAATATTCTCCTATTGCTAAAAGTCGCGCAGACCCGACTCTGGCTATAAAGCCTTTATTGAGAGTCGGACTACTGTTGCTGTCTTCAGTGAATTTATACGCATCCATATCTATTTTAGAATTTACTTTGATAACAGCTTTCAAAAATACTCATCGTTTAATTAATTACTTACGGATTACTTTTTAGATAAGGTTCAGTGCTTATTCCTTGGATTACGCGGTGAACTCGACATTGCGTATAAGTCCTCGATGGCTCCATCTCCATTTAGTCAGCTGGGTGCCGCCCGCGTGTGTGGCCTATAATTGGTGTTATTCTCAATATTATTATCCTATATATCTACCTGTATTATATGATTACTTTCTTGAGTACTATGTAGTAAGGACAACAGATTATTTATTTCTGACTTAATCTAATCTGTTTCCATTCAAAGGAAGGTTATTGTCAATGACGTCAATGTTCAGGGAGTATATCTCGAGAGTAAGTAAATAGTCATACAAAAATAGTAATGTCAACTGAAGAAGTTATTTGTTTAGTCAATATGCTGAAGTATGTACCTATCAATAATTTGAAGATCTTGTGGTGTGATTGATCTAAACCTTCAACAGGGAGACGAGTTGAGATGAAGGTTCTCTGTATTTTTAATAAAAGACTATCAATGAATAAAAGATAAAACTCATTAAATATCATTTTCTCAAATCAACTTTTATTAACAATACTGGCAACAGTAATGTAAGTTTACAATTTATAATAATTTAATGATTAGTAGGTAACTTAGAATTACTCAGAGACTCGGAGAGCATTCAGAGACGACCCGACATGGATATATACTTACTGTTTTATCTATAAGGGACAAAGACTGATAATAGGTAATGTAAAATTTCATCAGTCACGGATTTGTAAGAGATAACGTTTTAGCTGTATTCATATCATCGCGGATGTATCAGGCTTATGTTTGGATTTACATTAGTGATTGATTTTGGCACGCTAAACCTGGACTTTCTGCCCAAAGCTTAGCAGGACCAACACTATTGATGATAATCACGATCATTTTATGGATAAATTATAACATTAGGCGGCCCCTAGACCTACACTAACATTGTACAATACTTTTTATTGTACAATATTGCGCAATATATAATTGACTTAGAGATTTTTTGATCGATTTAGAGGTTACCTTATGCTGTAAACGCAACGTAGCGTTTATAAACTACCCCCGAAGCAACCACAGATAACAAAAGATACCTACATGAAATCTCACTGCCATTGCTTCATTGCAATCAGTGAGGTGCCGTTCTCTTGAGTTATCCCACTTTGGGAACGTTCTCGGCAGTATAAAAAGGCGCAAAAGTTGTGTAAACAGAGCGTTATTACCTAACCTTTAGGCTGATAAAGTCATAAAACGATAAAGAACAATTTGAAAAAGAAAAACAGTCGATGTCCTTACTATTAAAGAGTATTTACTTATAACATTTCCACTTTGGGAACCTTCCCGAAAACGGCACATAACTAGTTACAATAAATGTAAGCAGTATTTCCTTAGACTTTACTACTTAGTGCCTATATTTCATCATCATCACACATTTAAAAAGGGCAAGAGCCACGCTCTTGTCGGTACATCATTTTCCTACTCTCCATGCTACTTTTTTAGGGTAATATAGGGCAGTGGTTTTCCTCTTGCCTTCCGCCCCGCAGTACTCTGTCTGACGCAAGTGCCTATATTTACCTTATGCATGATCCTTGATTAGGATCCCTTATACGGCACACCCATTACCTATATTATTTATTATTTGCAATTTTTTTAATGACTTTTGTTTAGTGATAAGGGGGGTTAAATGGCCACATCGAAGCAATTAATCTAAGAAAGCGATATTGCTATTTGACATTTGTTTTCATTGCTCACTTAATTTTAGATGCGCAAATGTCAAATTACAATATTGCTTTCTTAGATGAATTGCTTCGATGTGGCCATTTTAGCCCCCATGTTGGTATACCTATTGATTTTTTATAATATTCGTAAAAGGCTACGGATTGCTAAAATAAATTTAGTTGCAATAAATGTTTTCCAAATGTTTAAAAGGGATTTTAATTAAGTAGAAGTAGAACCAGATTTATCTGATTATTTATCGTATTATTGTTATTTATAGATAGGTACATTTTAGGAATACCATAAATAGAGTCTAATATTAGAATATCGCTTGAAAGGTGCCTACGAATAGTGAAATCTTTGAAGTTTGAGTATTTTCGTTCTAGCACCCAAATTCATTCAATCTATCATAGTAAATTACCTACTATCTCATCATCAAAGGAACGAGTCGGTAAGTAAGGGTTCAGAGTACATTTTGGGGTGTGTACGGCTGGCTTTAGGCAGTATTATTCCTTATTCTTTGCTTTGGGTATACATTAATAAAATATAATATCTAATAAGTCTTTAACTAATTATTGATATTTATCTACTTATACAAAAACGTAGTTTATACGAAGGTATGGCAATCACGCCCTCGACACATAACTATATTTATCACACTTCTTTGCTAAACTAATAATCTAAATCTAAAATAATTAAGATATGTAGGTACTTACCTCGTTCATTATCGTGCTTTACGTACTACCATATATACTTACCTAATTATTTGTCAGCATTACTAGTTTCTGCCGGTTCATATCTGGGGGTACATACGCATGAGCGTCATAATTATGAATGATGGTAGCAAAACGGTCAAGCCACATACTTTGCCTGACGTGTAGAGGTTGGCAGCTTAGGGCGTGTAGAGTTAGAAGCTTGGCTCTACATGAGATCTGATAACATTTTGACATTGCAACCGATATGATTTTGTCTTGGCATCATTTTACCTGAAAATGTTTTGTTGGGATAATCCTGACCAGTTTATCTTGTGGACTGAAAGTTGGAAGGGTAGATTGTAATCTTGAAGCCGCTCCTGTAAATTCTGCCGTCATTTTCTTTAAGTTATATTTGGAACAGGCCTTTAGTGTGATGTATGGGCTTAAGGTACAAAGTCCTTCGTTTAATATTGTTTAATTATTGTGTTTGGAAATCTGGGCCTCAGGAGGATATAGCAGAGATATTTTTACAACAAAACCTACCAACATGTTGAAAAAAAAAACGTACATTTTAATATCTTATCTATCAATATAGTATATTGACATGACTTGTAGTGCTTTAAATTTTGTGACGTATAAGCATAATCCAATTTAATATTATAAATGCGACAGTAGCTAAGAATAACTCTGTCTGTTTGTCTATCTGTTATCGATTTATGTATAAGAAAATTGGATAAGTCGAGATCTGGATATGGGTACCTATAAGTAGGGCAATTTTAACCCCTTAAACGCCGGAACGCGGATCTCGACCAGACACAATGTAAAATCTATTGTGTCTGGTATCTCGGCATATTAGAGGTTAATGGCTTCGGAACGTAAAAATATCAGTTTAAAAACTAAAACCTGACTATTTTTAGAGCGTGATTTTTTCGTAGTTAGATTTTAGTTTTTAAACTTTTATTTTTATTTATATTATTTTGGGATCCTATTTATTAAGAGACCGTGCTTCCCATACGAGTATAATGCAAGATTTGGAGATAAAACCTATCCGGAAGAGTTATGTAACAATTATGTCTGAGCAGTTATGTTATCAATTTAACGTAATTATCGAATAATACAAGGAAACCCGCAAGTAAAAGCAAGCGAATCTTAATTCGATTCTGAGTGTTGGTGGTTAGTCCGAGTTGAGTGCGGTTTCGGTTAACGAATCACTCGGGTCGCTTTTGATGACGTCACCCGTAGCATGTCCTGTAAGTTTGTGCCTCCTATGCTTACCAATATTGGTTCTTATGGGCAGTATAAAACGAACGATTTGTTGTTCGTGAAGGTGTGTAAGTGACCTACATCACCATCATCAGTCAGTAAATTGTTTATACAACAACTGTTTTATTTTTAAACTTTTTCACCTGTAGGTTCAAATTGTGTCTAAGTACATCATTGTATTTATTTTCTTATAATTTGTGGCAAAAGCTACTAGATTACTTATCATTATATAGCGATGAAAAATATATTATATAAGACTGTAAATTAAAAGTAATCTTTTTCCTGATGCTGTTTACCCCATATTTCATTATAGAATAATTTCAAATATGAGGATGCGGATGACGATACGCTTTTATTCTCCTGCCATTTTTCGCGTGAAAGAAATTTCACGCCTAATATAAATATTCTGAGGGACAGCAATGACACCGGAGTACGGGTAGGTAATGAAATAATCTTTTAACAAAGACTTTGTCATGAGACGAGAATCAAAATTACGAACGGGCTTACAAGCGGCTTAATAATTTGATCGATTTCATTGCATAAATATTGTACAATAACAACAATTAGCATGTACCTATACTCTGAAATTGATAAGATAACTCTGTAACAAAAACACTGCTAGAACATTATTTACTCGTAATGCGGCGTTTGCGCGAGAGCCCCAATGTAGTCCTGAAGGCATCTGGGAACACTGGACGGACCTCCATATTATACCAGTTAAGCCGGGATATGGGGTCCGTCGGTGAAGTCAGGTCTGTATTATTTTTATTGCTATTTTGTTTCTTAGCGTCAGCTCACACCGAGACGCGGCGCGATGCGACGATGCGCGTACATTTGAATAGAGCAACTTAAAATAAATACTTTATTTACTTACACCATAAAACGATACACATTTCATCTTGAGAATTCAGAATACGTGGCTCCACGCAGCGCTGGGCCTCGAGATGCCTCGCAGCGTAGCGCTACGTATCGCGGCGTAGCGGTGAATCGCCAGTACGCGCGGCGTATAGAGGTCGTGTTGCGTTTTGTGACGCCGCGCGCCGCCGCGAGGCGCAGCTTGAGGCCGCTGTAGCGAGTTGTCTAGATTCCGTTTAGACTTCGTTTAGAATTGGTGCAGTTCGGTCGAGTGCTCGAGTGAAAACATAATGATAGACTGGGACCTTGGTGTACGCACCCGTCACATGCGCTTGCAAATGGCAGACTGCACCCGCGGATAGTCTACAATGCGTCTTGCGACGTCTCGCGGCGGATCGCGGCGCAGCGTGAAATCATTGGCCTCTTCGCGTATCGTCGCGTCGCGTCTCGGTGTGAACTGACCCTTATGTATTACTTACTAACACTAACATTAAGTTATTTTGTACCCACTAATACCTATGGATCCAAATCCGAAATAAACATTTACTCATTCTTTCATTCAATATAATGTATCGTTCTTTCGAATTCTACTTATCAGCTAAAAACTATTTCTTATATTTATGGAATGAAATATTCAATCTCTCTCTCGTGAGCATTAGTTACTATAAATTATTCGAATTCGGCTCGAAATTATTCATACTAGACTACTAGGTTTACAATTAAGTACCAGAATCTCTGATTAGGTACTTGTGGCTTCCCCATAAGTACAGAGAAGCGTGATCATTTGGATTATCTATCGGGTAGAGCAAGTCAATCTCGGGGTCGTATCGATGCGATGACGTCAGTGCCAGACGTTTAAAGCTCAGTAACCCGATCTTTCCTGTCGGCTACCGACTTGACAGCCTTTGCACACTGAATTTCCCGTCACTTCCCAATTTCGTACATACACTCATAGATACGTATGTAAAATCACACTCGTAATTAATGCGGAGGGCAGAGGCACTAGTAATCCTACGTAGGAGTCCTAGAATGGCTATACTTAATTAACTGTATGATGATGTTAGAAATGTAGGTACTATGACGTTGCATTAGTTACATTAGTTACGAGATCTTTAGTGCCTAGGCTTATTTTACTCTTACTTTGTAGAGCAATGACAACATGCGGCCAAGGAGTTAAAGCCATTTGCGAAAAATCGGCAATAACGTCAAAAAGTCAAAAGTCACGTCAAAGACGCTTTAGGTTTTGAAGTGATTTCGTACTCAAGAACAACGATTCAAACCGTCCCCCACCACCAACAGATTTCAAACATATCTCATTCGAAGCGCCTAAGTGAGTTGATATTTTGTTATATGACAACTTTCTCTTTTTTTTTTTTTTTTTTTTTTTTTTTTTTTTTTTTTTTTTTTGACGTGACTTATTGTAGATTTGCCGCAGATGGCATTAACTACTTGGCCGGACAAATGGGGAGCGCTGAAGGCTCTCACCCGGTACGACGTTTAAGACAACAGGCCTGAGGGTGCCCAGTTGGGCGCGAACCTCGGCTCAGGGCGTCGTCTGAGAGGAAAAATATTTGAAAGAATTAATCGACCCTAGTGGGTCGATAGCGATAAGCGCTGAATGAGGGAAATCGTCGACCACGCCGGCGGGGTCGGTATCGGGGTCCTGAAGTGTGTGGTGTCGCGAGCTGATTGGCTGCCTCTATGGCTAGAGTAATCGGGTCGTCGGGATCGTAAATTACGTCCTTCGGACGCCGATACTTTTCAGTACCGTCCCTAAGCGGGATGTATTCGGAAGCCGCAACTACCAGGGGATTTGGGTGGTGCGGAGCAGAATCGAAAAAACGTTTGGAAGCTAATTTGAGCCATTGGGCAATAGTTGGCAGACCTAGGTCAATGTGCAGATTTTCATTGCGAAGGAACCACGGAGCTCCCGTGGCTTTCCGCATGAAACGATTTTGTATTACCTGTAGACGGTGGATTTGAGAGGGACTCGCATGAGCGAAAACTACCCCTGCATAGGTCATGATCGGACGGATGCAAGTCGTGTAGATTTTCACCTTATTCCTAAGGGACAATTTACTTCGCTTGTTAAGAAGACAGTGAAGACGGCCCATTACAAACGCGGCGCGATCGCGCACACGTTTGATATGGGCCTTGAAAGTAAGACGTCTATCTAAGACTACGCCGAGATATTTGACTTGCTCCTCCCAAGGGATCGGCTTGCCAAACATCTTAATGATTTTAAGTTGACGGCGTGACCGTGGCGTGTTATAATAGCCCTTTGAAAAGTACACCGCTGCACTTTTCTCCGGGTTTACCTCGATTCTCCATTTGCGAAACCACTTGCCCAAGGCATTGGCCGCGCGTTGGAGGATTCCGGTCATCATAACTCGACCACGGCACGAAGAAAAGATGGCTGTATCATCCGCAAATAAAGCTAATTCGGTATTAGGGGATTTGGGAATGTCACTAGTATACAATGAAAATAGTAAAGGGGAGAGGACGGAGCCTTGTGGGACTCCGGCATGTATCGGGTGCGGTGACGAGAGCGTCCCTTCTACGCGGTAGCGAAAGGTTCGATTTGAGAGGAAGTCTCGTATGATGTGCACGAGACGGTCTGGCACTCCCAGTGAATAAAGCTTGTAGATCAAGCCGTTGTGCCAGACTTTGTCGAACGCTTTCGCCACATCGAAGAAGAGCGCTCCCGTAGCGACAGGTTTTTTTAAGTTTAATCTACTGGAGATATGTTCAACAATACGGTGCACTTGTTGAACGCAGGAGTGTTTGGTTCTAAAACCAAACTGCTCTGGTGGAATAAGACTATTGGATTCGGCGTAGTCCCGTAGTCTAGCAAATATGAGCCGCTCATAAATCTTCCCCATGGTATTGAGGAGACTTATAGGGCGGTAACTGGAAGGTTCGTTTTTAGGTTTCCCAGGCTTTGGTATACCAATTACAATTGCTTCTTTCCACTGCTGTGGAAAGACGCAGTTGCTCATGGCGACGTTGAATATTGCCGTTAGTAAGCAGATGAGGGGAGCACCGAAGTTTTTAAGGACACGATTCGTGATACCGTCTGAGCCAGGGGCTTTTCGGGTATGAAATCTTTTGATGATACCTAGTACCTCTTCCTCAGTAACCTGTGGAAGAGGAGGATCGGTGGGAGGTACAGAAGCCCTACGCTGAACTTCAGAGTTCACCGTCGAGAGGTGCCTACGATCGATAGGGAGAGTACTGGGTGAACATTGGGCTTCGAGACTGTCGGCAAGGCATTCGGCTTTTTCGTCATCGTCAAAAGCGGGGCGTTGGTTAGGCCTATTGAGAGGAGAAGTAGGAACAACCGTATCCTTTTGAAGAGACCTAGACAGCTGCCAGATGGCCTGGTGGTGGGGCTCAATGCCGCTCAAAAGATTATCCCACCGATTCTGTCGCATGTCATTAATACGTTTTCTTACAGTATGCTGCAAGAGACGCAAATGACGGCGACATTCCTCGGTGCGATTGGAATCATATGCGCGGGTGGCTGCGTTTTTCTCCGTTAGCAGATCACGGATATCGGTAGGCAGTTTCCAGCGATGGTCTTCCATCTCCGGAACCTGTTTTGAACTTTCATTCAAAACCGACCTCACGTGATCCGTGAGGGAGTTAATAGCTGTCGAGGCCTCCTCTAAGGAGGCTATTTCTACTGGGATACTATCTAAGTATACTGAACTAGAAGACTGGAGGCCTTCGGCCACCTTCTCCCAGTCCAGTACTGTCTTAGGGGTTGCTGGATTATCAGGGGCGTCTAAACGGGAGCCTAGTTTTAATATAACAGGTCGGTGGTCGGATTGTAACTCGTGTAGTACTTCTATAGAACATAAACGTAAGTTTATGTTCTTTAGAAGCGCCAAGTCGAGTATTTCTGGTCTGTGGTTCAAGTCAGGGGGATATCTAGTGGGCTGCAATGGTGTTATTATATCATAATAGAGGGGCTCGGCTAGAGTTTCTAATACCCTGCCTCTTGTGTTTGTTGTTAAGCAACTCCAAGAAAGATGTTTAGCGTTAAGATCGCCAGCAATTATGACTGAATTACTGAGATTAAAGAGGGCTTCGAGGTCACTTCTAAGTAACCTCTTAGAGTTATTAGGAGATAGATAAGCCGACACTAGTGTGATTGGCTGATGTCCTGTCATGCCCACTCGACAGATCGAAGCCTCAATGTCAGTGAGGGCAGGCGGGTCTATAGGTATACAGTGAAGTGACTTTCTATAATAAATGAGAGTGCCCCCTTTGGGCGCAAAGATCCTGTCGTTTCGCACTAAATTATAATTCGCCATCTTGGGGTCGCGATTAGAGGGTTTGAGGAAAGATTCCTGCACTAATAAAATATCTACCTGATGATGTTTTACAAACTCGTGAATCTCTGCACGTTGACCTAAGATGCCATCAGCATTGAAAAAACCTATTGTAAGGGAACGCGGTTTGACTCTACTTTTATTCGTACAATCCATTATTAGGCTTTAAATTGGGACAGGGAGTCTAATAAACTGTCAAGTTGATTAAGGGCCGACTTAAAGAGAATACTAAATTCCCTAAACTGGTTGACAGGAAACGCAGAGGCCTGAGGGGCCATCGCAGGAACCGGATGAGGCGCAAGAGTGGCTGCAGGAATACCTAAGTTGCTACTAGGTTGGGCGCGGAGCGGATTTGTGGGTCGGACGATTGCCGGGGGACGAATCCATGCGGATGGACGCTGTGGCGCGAGTTTGGTTTGCGTGAGTGGCAGAGCCGGGAAATCGCGAGTAGAGTGCGAGGAAGGGGCCATATGGGCCTTTGTGGGACCGGGTTGGGAAGCTGCAGCGCGGGCTGCCCTTCGTTGAGCTACCTTATGGTGGGTGCGTGGAGCCTTGGTGCATCCGCGATAGTTCGCAGGATGACCTTGCTGACCACACAGCACACAGCTAGGGGGTTCCACCTCGTTTTTGCCTCTAAGGCAATCCGAGGTAGCGTGATCACCTAGGCACTTTACGCACCTAGGCTTGGCATGACAATGCCTACTAGAATGCCCGTAAAGTTGGCATCTATGACATTGCGTTGGGGGGCCTCCCTTATGGGGAGTTTCAACTTTAAGGCCAGATAGACCGCAACAAGTCTTCAGGTTGAAGATCTTCTTGCCCTCATCCGTCCTTTCTAATATAACGGTGACCATGTCGTACGGGACTTGGCCACGACCGCGGTGCATACGGTGCACCTCGAGAGCCGGAAAACCGTTTTTAATAAGGTCCTCCTTAACAAGAGTGGTTTCCCACTCCTTAGGGATTCCCTTTAGAATAATACGGAGGATACGTTCCTCCGGGAGGGCGTAGGTATGGAATTGTATTCCTCTACCTTTCAGAATCGAAGTGAGCTTTCTATGCTCAGAAGATGACGGGACCTGGATTTTGATCCCATCTTGGGTCGTGCGGGCGCTGGTGATTACGATGTTCTCCTCTTTCGCCCGAAGGGAGACTTCATTCCACCTATTTTTGTCCCTCATGTACAAGGGCGGAGGGGTGGGACCTTTTTGTACTTCAGTGACAGCCTTAGAAGGGCTGGAAGGGACCTTACGGACCTCGGGGATGGAAGAGGGGATCGACGTTCCCGAGGACGTTTTCTGAACCTTAGCAGGCTCAGATTCACGGTGACGGCGGGCTCGTTTTCCCTTACGGCCCTCCACGAGCGTGAATATGTCCTCCGAAGAGGACGACTCCACACACTCCGACGACGAATCGGACTCGGCAACGTCCATACGAACATCGCACGATACCTCATCGTCACCGGCGAGGAGGGAAGCAGGGGAAGGAGATGACGCGCGCGATTGGGACAAAGCAAGAGACGCGGTGGGGAGGGCAGGGCCGGGAAACGACGCGAAGGACGCGGTGGGGCAGGGGGTCGCGGGGAGACTGGGTGACGAAGCGCGGTCGGCACGAGGGCTATCAACGCGGGGCGCGGAAGGCAAAGTTAACGCCGCAACTTGCGGTACTAAACGGCATATCTCAGCGTAAAGCGCGCTGCTTTTATCCGCTAGGATATGCGTCAAAATGAGTTTACCGATTTCGGCCCACAGCTCGGAGCTGTCGGCCATTTTTAAGGGACGGCCAATCTGCTATAGAATAATTACTACCGCTTCGCAAAAGCGTTCCTCAGAGAATAAGCGGCGCAAGAAACTCTGAGGCGATCGCTCGCTAACTTTCGCAACTCGAGTGGGATTGCTCGAGGGTGTGTGAGAGTGAGTTTTGCCTCTTTGGTTGGGGTTAACAAAGAGGATGTGTGCTTATGGTGTGCCCTAAGCTGGTATCCCTTTGCCGATCTTATTGTGCAAGAGGGTTCCTATGCTCTAAGTGCGGAGGGTTTTTACACCCCGAAACACGAAGAGAAAAGAATAAGGGGTAGAGATTGGTCACTCTACCCCGGGTGACAGCTAGAGTCGACTAGGGTAGACCCCAAGGCCGGTGGTTCTAGCCCCGTCCGGGTAATATGCCTGCCTCAAAGTGAGGCAAGCGGACGCCCCAGGGCCACGTCCCACTCAGC